>NC_092089.1:55462295-55717295 GCF_045679555.1 Salvelinus alpinus | reverse complement strand
CTGTAGGTAGCCAGTCACAGTGGGAGACAACCTTAGGTTTCCATTAGTGAAGTATGTTTCAGTCTAAACTGTCAGTCAGTGTAGATGGCCCACGTTGTCTATCTGTGTTCTAGATGAGTTGTGTCAGTGTTCGGCTACGTTGTGGGCCTGTACACTTGGGAAGACAATGTCTTTCCTGGGGTTGTTCCCCCCAGAGGCTGATCTGAATGGATTGCAGAGGCGTGGAGGAGAAATAAATTGGAGAAAATAATAAATCGATGCTTGACGGAGAGTAAACAGACCTTCTAACCCCCAGTCCAAACGCTAGCGCTGAGGTTTTCTCCTTGGGCTGTATTGGATTGGTATGCGGAGCTGAGGAGAGGGGGCTCAGAAAAAGACTTGGCCTACAAATGATGTCCTTTGTTTGATCCATTAGGGAGGGGACCTCTACTGTCCCAGGGTGACAGTGGGGGAGGGACGGTTCTAAGAAACATCTCTGTCAGCTTCCTCTTTACGGCTCTTCTTCTCTGGACAGAGAGAGAGATACCAAGCTAAGACTGCTGTAGGTTTCATCCACTGGGGAAATTAGTGTGAGGAGAGTATATGGTGGTATTCTGCTGGTGTGTGCGTGCGTGCGTGTATTTGTGTGTGTGTGGGGGGGGGGGGTTGAATGTAGTGTGAAAGAGAGCTTGTAGAGAGATTATTATTGTTGGGAGGGGGGGCCTTACTGGCTTCTTGAAACTAATCTTGAAAACCCAGTCAAAAGTAAATCTAGTTTCAACTAAATATTATTAAGTTACTTGAATTTAAGTGAGCATTCAATTTTGGTTTGCCCAAACTTAGCCTAAACATGAGAAAACTTAGGGGAAAAAATTCGGCCAACATAAAATTATGTGTTTACTCAATTTGTTTCTAATGTTCATTGAGCTAGATGTTTTTTGTGGAATTTTACCAAAAAAAATGGCTGTGGAACTAAACTGATCAAAAGTATTAACCGCAACATGCAACAATTTCAAGGACTTTACTGAGTTACAGTTTATATAAGGAAATCAGTCAATTGAAATAAATTCATTAGGCCCTAATCTATGGATTTCACATGACTGGGAATACAGATATGCATCTGTTGGTCACAGATACCTTTAAAAAAAGATAGGGGCGTGGATCAGAAAACCAGTCAGTATCTGGTGTGACCACCATTTACCTAATGCAGTGCGACACATCGCCTTTGCATAGAGTTGATCAGGCTGTTGATTGTGGCCTGTGTAATGTTGTCCCACTCCTCTTCAATGGCTTTGCAAAGTTGCTGGATATTGGTGGGAACTGGAATACGCTGTCGTACATGTCGATCCAGAGCATCCCAAACATTCTCAATGGGTGACATGTCTGGTGAGTATGCAGGCCATGGAAGAACTGGGACATTTTCAGCTTCCAGGAATTGTGTACAGATCCTTGAAATGCAGATTAGGTGATGGTGGCGGATGAATGGCACGACAATGGGCCTCAGGATCTCGTCACAGTATCTCTGTGCATTCAAATTGCCATCGATCAAATGCAATTGTGTTTGTTGTCCGTAGCTTATGCCTGCCCATACCATAACCCCACTGCCACCATGGGGCACTCTGTTCACGACGTTGACATCAGCAAACTGCTTGCTGACACGACGCCATACGTGCTACACTGTCTGCCATCTGCCTGGACAGTTGAAACTGAGATTCATCTCTGAAGAACACCCTTCTCCAGCATGCCAGTGGCCATCGAAGGTGAGCATTTGCCCACTGAAGTCGATTACGACAACGAACTGCAGTCAGGGAAGACCCTGGTGAGGATGACGATTTTGTGCAGAAATTAATCGGTTCTGCAAACCCACAGTTTCATCAGCTGTTCGGGTGACTGGTGTCAGACGATCCTGCAGGTGAAGAAGCCGGATGTGGAAGTCCTGGGCTGGCGTGGTTGCACGTGGTCTGAGGTTGTGAGGCCGACTGGACATACTGCCAAATTCTCTAAAACAATTTTGGAAGCGGCTTATGGTAGAGACTTTTACATTCAATTCTCTGGCAACAGCTCTGGTGGACATTCCTGTAGTCAGCATGCCAATTGCACGCTCCCTCAAAACTTGAGACTTCTGTGGCGTTGTGTTTGCACTAACAGGGATGTAAGCAAAATTGTGCACAACATTTTAGAGAAATAAGCTTTCTGTGCAAATGGAACATTTTAGAGAAATAAGCTTTCTGTGTATATGGAACATTTCTGGGATCTTTTATTTCAGCTCATGAAACATGGGACCAACACTTTACATGTTGCATTTATATTTTTGTTCAGTATAGTTAGTGACACACAGTGCTTTTTAATGTTTTTACTCATTTCTCTCCCCAATTGGTAGTTACAGTCTTGTCCCATCACTGCAACTCCCATACGGACTCGGGGAAGACAAAGGTCAAGAGCCGTGCATCCTCCGAAACACAACCCAGCCAAGCCGCCCTGCTTCTTGACACAATGCCCGCTTAACCTGGACGCCAGCCGCACCAATGTGTCAGAGGAAACACCGTACAGTCTGCTTCGAAGCAGACGGCCACATTTTCCAGTTTTTATTCATTTACAGATAGCCAGTCCTTTCTGTACTACTAAGCATTCGAAATGTAACGGGTACTTTTGTGTGTCAGGGAAAATGTATGGAGTAAAAAGTACATCATTTTCTTTAGGAATGTAGTGAAGTAAAAGTCAAATTTGTATAAAATATAAATAGTAAAGTAAAGTACAGATACCCCAAAAAACTACTTAAGTAGTACTTTAAAGTATTTTTACTTAAGTACTTTACACCACTGTATATTGGACTCACATATTTTCTACTGTGTTCCAAAAACAAGGTACGATGGCATTTACTATCTCCCTGGATTATTTTACTGTAGTTCTCTAGGTTATTCTCTCTGTTTAAAAAAATATATATAGTTTTGCAGTTGTTCATATCCCCTGTTGGGGTTTTATTTTCACTAATTCTGTTACAAGGAACTAAAAGGCTTCAGTGCACGTGTAGTTTATATGAGTGTTTGAAGAGCCTTTATCTCTGGTATAATGACTGAATACAGATCCATTCTATTCTATTCTATTCTAATCACTTTTATTCTATTATATTGAAACATACCAGTAAGATCTCCCTGGATTCTGAATTTCTTTCATTTATTTACCACCATGTCTCATGTTTGGGATGTGTCTATTTATGATCTTTTAGAATTCCAAACTGGTTTACCATCCGGTGCAGTCCTTCAATTCTCTGGATCTGGATGATACCGATGGAACAGACCTCCAACTCCCATCTGAAGCTCATGTGGAACACTCTCAGGGATAAAGTGAAGACCAACTGGTTTCTCCATAAGTCCATTACAGGGAATCAGTCTCCACAGGTGACCGACTACCAGAGATAATACAGTATTTCTTGTGTGTGCGCTGTCTTCTGTCTATTTGTAGTTGTCTACATGTGCTGGGTTAACTATCCACAATATATCTCATTGTGTTTTGTGTGTGTTATTTCTGCCATGTTTGAGTTGGCTGTTGGTCTCTTCCAGTTACCATAGGCAGACATTGCCCTGCAGAACTTCCAGGAAGCAGATCCAGTGGTGGGGGTGGAGCATCTTGGGATGATGCATAAACTCCATGACAGCGTGGGCGGAGTCACCAGGTCCTCACCACCTCAGAAAAGGACACAGCTATTGCATGATGTCGCCGTGGATGTCCGAGAGATGCACCTTAAGGATCTTCTCCAAACCAGCAGAGCACCGGCACGCAGGGCAGACCATGGGCATGGGCAGGGGCAGAGGAGGAGGGGCACCGGGCAGTGAGGGCAGGGGCACAGTTGAAACAGCATATCTCAGCCCTGGTCCAACAGAGACTGTAAAGAGAACTATGGGATCTGTAGGTTTACATTTGCCTAAAAGTTGGAGCGAGAGAGAGACATTTTCAACATAGCCTTAAAGAGGGGGATGAGAGGATGAGGTTGGTGCTTAAAATACATTCTCACACTCTTACACAAAAATGTTTTTGTTTAAAAAAAAAAAATCTGCACAATTCTCAATAACCACCTCCTATTTTGACTCTTGCTGCCAAAGTTGTAAAGGTTTATGAAAGTTACATTTGTGTTTTTGTTTTTACTTCATGGAAGTGTGAATTCAGCTCAGGAAATGAATTACATTCTCATTAACTGACTGTGTCATTCCTCATTGGGTTGGACAAACAACAAATTACATTTCAGCTGTCTAATTTCTCTCTGTCCTCGACTGATCTCAAATAACCACATGATAATCCATGATAATAATAGCAATTTGAGTGCTCTCAACCTTTGATCAATTCATTAAAAAATGCACCCTGACAGAGAAACAAATAATTGGTTGGCTCATATCCTCAGTGTTTTCAGGACCCCAATTTACGCTTGTAATGGGGGGGGGACACCTTTTTTTAGGTACTTATATAAGACAATACAATCACACGTTGGGCATTGAGGAGTGAGATACATTGTTTTATTAAGGTGAGGTCTAAGACAACCTTTGATAACAGCAACATGGAGGTAGGCCTAGCCTGTTTGATTTAAACAACAGTATCAAAACATTTATCAAAACAAAAAAATACAATCAAAAAGTTTCTTTCCCAAGATGTGGTTTGTGATCATAAGATCTTTCTCCCAGTTTACCATGGTACTGCTGTGAAGTACCGCCACCGTATTGACACGGCTATATTGATGTTTCAATTAGAATAGCATTACATAGCGCAGCCGCATGGTAACACAGCATCACCAACCATCTGCTCTGACTCCACGTCTGACGAACGAGGCACGTGGGGCTAATCGAGCCACACATGAGCGACGGGACCGTGAGATCTCGCACACACGCATGAACACTTACAAAGATATACCCTCACTCTCTCACACATACACACACACATAGACACACACTCTGTCTGTCTCACACACACGTTTCTATGCAGAGAAAGAAGGAACAGAAGGGAGGCTCCTCACCCTCTAGTTTAGACACCCTAATAACTATAAGGACAACCTCTGATTCCATCTCTCCCTTTCCCTTTCGTTTTAATAGGATCACCTGACAGGGTAATAATGCATTGACAGGGAAGAGAGATCCATACCTAATGTGTGTGGAGAATTCTTCAAAGCGCATCCGGGCAAAAGATTTGAAAAGGAAATGCTTTGTGCCAGGTTGGCGTGCTGGGAGGGTATGAAATAATACAGGGCATTATGCTTGGCATTACTGTCTGCCAACCCTAGAATCAAAGACGTGGTTGTCTGGATTACCTCCCTAATCTGTTGATGCTTTTGAGGAGCGATGCAGGTGTTTATGTGCCAGTTTTTTTTTCGTTTTTTTTTCGGGAGGAGTGTTAGGTTGGTAATCTACATGAAATGCTTTCTGGGGAATAAGACATGATGAAATAGGGCCAAGAGATCTCACTGGAAGCATGGCACGTTTTATTGCAAAACAGCATGCTGTTGAGATAGTTGTAATACCGCTGCCTATGTGGAGGAGGTGGTAGTAGGCCTAGACACCACTTGTTGACTTACTTGACTGTTATGGTGGGAGGAAACTACTACTTCCGAACTACTAGACTACAATCAAACAATTTACCAACTAACAATACCTACTAACAATTTTTTACAACTAATGCTGAAAATACCTCAGCTTCAAAGTTCAATGAACAACATCGCCAATGGCACTAATCGGAAACTACATCCACAGCTCTAGGAACAACGCATCTTATTATCGTGGGTAGTTAGTCTAAAGATCAGCTCATCAGTGGACTTCCGGAGAAGTATACATTGGGTAATCCTCCCTTTTTCTCTTCACTGGGGTGGTCTCATCCAGGTTCAAAGAGGGACAGAATACACCTCCCACCACAATAGACTAGAACCACTGGTGGCTCTGCTTGCTGAGGGGTGCAGCTTTAAGCAGGCCTTTGAGGGGCCTAATTGCATTGGAATACAGGAGCCTGAGAGCTTGGCTCTGATCACGCCGACATGTGAAGGGCTCGCTCCCCAGCACCTCGAGAGCCATACTTTGCCAAGCCCTTCACAATACACACAATTAATACTCTCCATGCTCTCCCTACTCTACCTCTCTTTCCATCACTCCTTTATTTCTGTCTGTCTTTCTTCCGTTCTCTCTCTCTCGCTCTCTCGCTCTCTCACTCGTATGCACACGCACTCACACACTGTTAATTCTCATGCAACCTGTCAATCCCGCTTCCTTTGATACATACACCAATTACATAATGGACTATAAGTAAGAGCTATAGGGAAAAAATGGGTAAACTTAAAAGACACCAATCCTTACACAAGTAGCCTTACACTACTAGTTGAGTAATGTACTGGTATGTAATTACCTTACAAAAAGGCTAGTAAGTATATGCAGTTAATTAATCTCTGTATGGTGACATGACCGCTGAAAGGTAACAACAGTCCAATGCAGTGTGATATTGGTCTGGATATAGCTAAGGTTTTTCAAGGGAATGTTTCAGTGGTTTTACATATCAGACTACCTGTAGGCCTACATGTTAAAAAATGACTGTGTCTAGTCTAAATCCTTTCTATTGATTTCTAACCTATTGCATGAGAATTATAGGCATAGTATTTCCTCCAGTTCAGTACAATTGGAGGAGGAGACAGGAAGTGGTCACAGGCATGTCATGAATGTTATTATGGTAACATCACATCTACATAATGCAAAGTGAGGGATTCTTCTATGAGGCCTACAGGTCTGTCTTCATCCTACACTTATCCTACACTTCATCCTAAAAAGAAAAGGTTCCTAGAGTGTCCTTTCGGGGTTCTTCGAATTGAAACTGTGGGGGAACCCCTATATGTTCTTCGAAGAACCCCTTTTAATGGATCCTCTAGCAACCTTTCAAAGAAACTTTAGGGGTACATTTAACTACCCCCCCCCCCCCCCCCACTCCCCTAGTCTTATTATTAATACACATCACTATAACAACAATAACACAATATTTTAGTTGTCCGTGTTTCGCTACATCTGCAATAACATCTGCTAAAAATGTGTACATGACCAATCAAATTTGATTTGATTTATTATGATTTTAGCAGCAAAGCAGAATAAAAAAAATATATAAATGTGAGGTAAACTCCCAGCAGAGCCCCAAGTCCAATGGTTATATCCTCTGGCGTGTTGATGTTAATGTGTTGATGTTCTCCATATTCATAGCCAGAATGATTTTGCAGTGGATGGTGATCAAACAGGTTTCCTGTTATATTCATCAGAGGTATAGGGAGGGTGAAGTCTGTGAACCCCCCCCCAAAAAAATATTTTACAGATGATTAACAAAACATGCACAAGACAGTATTCCTACCTTGGTTTTTGTGGTGAATGTGAATGAAAAAAACAGTTAATTGTTTTCATACACAAACATTGTCCATAATGTAGAGGCCTATGGGATATTCATTGAAGAGGTAAGGGGGGAGGATCTACATAACATACTAATACCAATTGACAAACCTTTGTATGCCTCCTCCTCTGTATACCTGCAGACACAGACACAAAAGTGAGCAGTTCAGTCATCTGCACCCAATACAGCTAGCCTTCAACATATTCTTATAGCCTACATATTCTTACCTCTTTGTTGATTGATATCCATTGAATTGTGTCCATTTTCCATTTTAGAAAGATTTGAACAAATATGAAAAGCTAGATGATCTCATCATAAAACGATATAAATGTATATCATACAAGGGACAAACCTTACCTTAAATTGAGGAGATCTTCAGTTAAGTGCCAGCACCTGCTGTCCTTTCAAATTCAAATCCAAATGTTTCAGTTGGGCAGTTAGGTTCTTGCAAGAACCCCCACCAACTAAGGAGGTTCCTCAATTAACCTCACCTACTATGGGTTTGTTGGAAGAACCTTTTGGGGGAATTTTTCAGTGCCAAGAACCCTAAGGTTCTTCGAAGAACTTTGAGGATCCAGGTGACCATTTGTAAGATTGCTTGCTGAAATAGTAAGATAGTAGGCGAGATAAAGTGACGTTATGGGTCTTCCTGGTTAAAAGAGCGGTTGTGTACATTAATAAGCCAACTCTCTAAACGTGAATCAATGTAGTTTGTGGAACAAATTAAGATTTTAAAACATATCTTTAACGAACACATCATTAGATTTTTCATTACATGAACCATTTATGAAATGTAATTATTTTCCCCACAGCATTTGAACACAAACGAGTTCTTGTGAAAAATTCGCAGAGGGATACGAGTTGATGTATGGGGAGACAGTTACCTAATTAGACCGTTAAAAATTGAAACTTTACAGCATGCGGGTCATATAATTACTGTTAATTTAACGCTCAGATTCTCCATCGTTAATTTTTATTCCCTTAAATGTTTGGCAGCAGCTCTTAGAGCACAGGAATAGATTCTACTGTATGGGAAAGCACACTGCCCCCTCCGAATGAATTACCACGGACCCCGCAGTCCAAATAACAAGACTCGCATCATTTATGCGTTGTTAAGCCATGTAATTGAACGACCCATAGTTTGCATATTACCGCATTAAAATAATGTGCTTTGCATTTCTCCCAACACGACTATTTAAGCCTGTGTGGCGATGTGGTAATTCCTTGAATTACAGCCCTAATTACCACAAATGTTCTTTTGATTTGGGTGATTTCAGTGTTACGCCACAATGATGATATTTTAAAAAATGAATTAGTGAACCATGCCGTGAAACTTTTGTGCTTGGACTTTAATCCTTTCATATTTGCACTGTGTGGTATGCACAGTCTATTTGATTATGTTCATATTAATATATTAATAAGGATTATTTTCTGTGACATGTCAAGAGAATACTCAGGTCAATCTATTGGTATAATGGATGGATGCACAAACCTGTGCATAATGCCATTCAGTCAACCGAGATTGTTAATCTACACTCTTAGAAAAAAAGGTTCTGGATAAAACCGAAAAGGGTTCTACGCTTGCTTCATATATGGCATCCCTTAAGGTTCTATATGGAACCGAAATTGGTTCCATATAGAACCCTATATGGAGTCCAAGGGTTCTATATGGAACCAAGATTGGTCCAGTGAAGAAGAACCCTAGAAATGGGTTCTATATAGAACCTTTGTCTGTGCCATATATGAAGCAAGTAATATAAATAACCCTTTTTGGTTGTATACAGAACCTATTTTTGTGTATTGAACTAATCAGACAATTGGTTACCAATAAACTGTCCCACGCTAAATGAAAGATTGTTTCGATTATCCAATAATGGTCCCTATTTTAATAGGCCTATATGCCTCTATTATGTAAATTGAAGGTTTGTTGAGCTTTATAGGCTACATTTTGATCGTTACCTTCTTTAATAATCGATTGAATTGAATTCATATTCGATTTCATTCTATTTCAGTTTCCCCAAAAAAATATTCATACTGTTTTTCCATACTTACGGTTGAACACGTTGTAGGAATATTTGTTCTGGTGGTCAATTCCATGCTCCAAAATATTGATATATTTATTGGGGATATTTCAGAGGGCTATTGTATTTCGCCTGCACCCTAGACGATGATTCAAGCAGGTAGTTTGGGATAATATTTGTGACTGAAAAATTGCTTGAATAATGCACAAAAGTTTCAGAATGGAGAAGTGGGGCCAGTTTTAACCCCTTATGTCGTTTACAGGCCTATCATAACTACTCTCTCAGGCGCACACAGAAACTCTCTCACTCCCTCCCTCTCATCCCTTCTCCTTCAACGTTCCCAATAACACCCACTCCCTCCTTTTCTCCCTCCAGCCTTTGTCCCGCCAGAGGGCCCCTTTAAATAGGCCTTTAGATATTCAAGAAGAGGGGGCGAAAGTAGCTGTGACGTGAGCTCTGTTGTTTCATTTACTCTTCTCTATGGCAACCAGCAGTGGCGCGACAAGAATGTCTCTCTTTGGACAATGTCCTAGCCTATCCCTGAGCGGCACAGAGAGGAGGAGAGAGGACGGCAGCTGTGGCGGGTTTGACACCTGCGCATCACGCCACGGACCGAGGCATGATCTCACTAAGCCGCTTGTATGTACTTCTGTCCTTGATGCTTCACTGACTAAACATCAGCCAGTCGACTCCCACTCTAACAAACATTTTAGCCTTATATTGGCCTAAGTGAGAAAAAAAGTACTTCTTGTTTTATTATTGCAGATGGAGCGCTACCGTCCTGTAGGTTTTCGCTCCAACCCTAACCTAGCGCACCCGATTCTAGTAATTAGCTGGTTGATAAACTGAATCAGGTTATTTATAACTGGAGTTGGATTGAAAACCTACAGGACGGTAGCTCTTCAGTAACAGGTTTGGAGAGCCCTGTTGTAGACTGTTAGGCCTGCTACGCCTATAGGCCTACAATCTCAAATCGTAAATGTAGGCTATGACTAGGCTTATAGACCCAGGATTGGGTAGGTTACTTTCTAAATGTAATCCGTTACAGTTACTAGTTACCTGTCCAAAATTGTAATCAGTAACATAAGTTTTGGATTACCCAAACTCAGTAACAATCTGATTACTTTCAGTTACTTTCCCTTTAAGAGGCATAAGAAGAAGAAAAAAATAACCCTTCAAAAGCATTTGGTGTGTCATCATAGTGGTCTCTGACTTGGGGTCAGACTCGTTCAGGTTTAACAAACTTAAACTTGTGCCTTTTTTCTAAGATAAATTGAATGTCAGTGGGAAAACAGAAACGTGTCAATGTATTTTTTGCAAACATCCCTTCGACATTTAAAAGTAACAGAATAGGTAATAATTGCGTTTTTTAAGTTTCTGTAATGTGATTAAAATATTTTTGCTGGTATCATAAGTGATTACAGTTCTTTTTTTTGTAATCAGATTACATGATTAGGCTACATGTAAATCAGATACTCCCCAACTCTGTATAGACACTGTGTATAGGCTTACTTCAGACATAAAATATTGATTTCATTGTACTATTTATTATACATTGTATTTATTACTTATTTTCCTTATATTTGAATCAATTAAGAAGCATATTGAAAGCTACATTTCCAAAGATCATACTTTTAATGGTTTCGATTTGAAAAGTATACTTAGGCAACACAACACTAGTCTTGCCTATATAACCAAATTCAACACTGTCCTTATAATGCATTACGCATGACGTTCACTTCTTAGCCACTGTGGAACGTGTCTTGAGTAGGCGCAATTGAATCATGGTATGCAAACTTTGGCAAGAGTTAGTTAGCTAGGCCTACAGCTAAAATCACCTAAGCAGATGCAATGCTTATTCAAATATTTTAAATGTTGTCTGTTTCTGTTGTCTGTTTCTGTTTCTGTTTCTGTTCCTTAGGCCTTTTATGCATCTGCCTTGTGACGCACAACTGTATTAATCTCTTACCGTCATTGTTTGACATTGTTGTGGTGGTCCAACTTTTTGTTTTATCGTAGACGTTATATATTAGTGTAGTTCTCCATAATCCAAACATGTTCAATTTGGTATTTACAAATTACATCAACAAATTGTTCTACTAAACCTAAACCAAATAAAATAGTTCCCAAACAAAAATTTGAAAACTCATACCTTTTCAGACCTGATTTTCATAGGTCTGAGATGGAAGCGTTTCACACACGCACATGCACACGCATGCACGCACGCACACACACACACACACACACACACAAAAGGAGTCCAAAACAACAATGACATCATAGCCAATGAACCGCGTTCCCATAGTTGGACATTATGCATTCCTGTTTTAAATGCATACTCCAACTATTAAACAATATATTATCACAAATTGTGTTTTTTTTATACAAGACTGCTATGTCTAGCTTATAATGTAAACAATTTGAGTCATAAGTAGCTTATTACTGAAAGTTATTATTTTAAGGTTTACACCTTCATATGTTCATGGCGCCAAGACTAGTTTGATTCTGTTAAATGTTTATTGTACTTAGACTTATATTTGTATTGTCATACAATACATTCCAGTATTGTAGAGCATATGTAACGCAGAGGAAAATGGCATTCTATCACCGACATTGTATACAAACAGATCACGTAACACATGCACACTCAAAGTACTGTCAGTGGTACAAAGCATGTATCTATACAGGTTCACAGTAAAACATGCTTTCATTCCATGCAGTTTTGGCCATAAAAAATAATTAAGTACTACAATAAGTTCAACAATGCAACCAGTACTGATCATCGCAATAAGTCTCAGTTACTCTCATTCGGCTATTCAATATCAAGGAATTCATTTCATATCTCATAGTATAAACCTAATAACATAATAAATACATAACAAATGTAAGCTATAGGCCTAATACCTCAAACCAAACTTTATCCTTGAAGAAAAAAACTTTTCGCCCCATACACTGAACGCCCAAAATATGAGAATGCCCACACAATTATTGTAAGTATTAATAACATTTAATGTCTGAAAAAGTAAAAGTACAGTAAAATACAATAAAATACAAACACAATTTACTCAAAATAAATAGACGAAGATTTAGAACCGTATTCAAATATAAATTTCACAAAAGCATTTGAAGCATGCATCACTCGAATGATCTGCAATCACGATATTTATATATTGGTTTAAAACATTATCGTATTAATATGAGTAAATGCCTTACAGTTCCATTGAAAATCTCGGCCAGTGCATATCCCCTTTCCGTTTTCCATGCAGCACTCTGTCTCTCATGTTTCAGAGGTGCCGCAGCATAACTCGCAGTTCTCTAGAAAGGGGTAGTGTTTGTTGAGACACTGCAGCGTCCAATGAGAGGGCTGTTGCCAGTAGCAACCACGTCCATCAGCCATTTCTGTCCAATGAACAGCGGGACGAGGCGGGGTGCAGGTGCGCGCCGCTGAGTCCACTTGGCAGAGTGCCTGGGAGACGCCTGTGGCAAAACAGTAACTGTCAAATGCAAGGTTCCTTTAATAAGAGCGATCAGTCCGGCTCCGAGAGTCATGGCGACCACAGCGTCTAATCATTACAATATCCTTACCTCCAGCGCATCCATTGTGCACTCGGAGCCCGGGAGCATGCAGCAAGCATCGGCGTACAGGGACGCGCAGACCCTGTTGCAGAGTGACTACTCATTGCAGAGCAACAGTCACCCGCTCAGCCACGCGCACCAGTGGATAACGGCACTGTCGCACGGAGAGGGAGCTCCGTGGTCAACCAGTCCTCTCGGCGACCAGGACATCAAACCCGCGGTGCAGGGCACCAGAGACGAGATGCACAGCTCCAACAACCTGCAGCACCAGCACCAGCCGCGACCGGCCCACCTGGTGCACCAGTCGCATGGGAACCACCACGACGCCCGAGCGTGGAGAACTACCGCAGCCCACATACCCAGCATGGCAACATCCAATGGCCAGAGCCTTATTTATTCACAGCCCGGATTCGGCGTCAACGGCCTGATTCCAGGCAGCGGACAGGGGATGCATCACCACAACCTAAGAGACGCACACGAAGACCACCACAGCCCGCATCTCAGCGACCACGGCCACCAGGCGTCCCAGCACCAGCAACAGAGTCACCACGACCATTCGGACGAGGATACACCGACCTCGGACGACTTGGAGCAGTTCGCCAAGCAGTTTAAGCAGCGGAGGATCAAGCTGGGCTTCACTCAGGCTGACGTCGGACTCGCCTTGGGAACGCTGTATGGAAATGTGTTTTCCCAAACCACTATTTGCAGGTTCGAGGCCCTGCAGCTCAGCTTCAAAAACATGTGTAAGCTCAAGCCTTTGTTGAACAAGTGGTTGGAAGAAGCGGATTCCACCTCGGGCAGCCCAACCAGCTTGGACAAAATCGCTGCACAAGGGAGGAAAAGGAAAAAACGGACCTCTATCGAGGTAAGCGTAAAAGGGGCTTTGGAGACCCATTTCTTGAAGTGTCCTAAACCCGCAGCGGCGGAAATTACTTCCCTGGCGGACGGTCTACAGCTGGAGAAAGAGGTGGTGAGGGTTTGGTTTTGTAACAGGAGACAGAAAGAGAAACGGATGACTCCTCCCGGTGGACCGCTTCCTGGAACGGAGGATGTGTATGGGGACACACCGCCACATCATGGAGTCCAAACACCGGTTCAATGAACAATAACGGACCACTATTAGACTTTTCCTGATTTGATTTATCCTGAAAACGATATATATTTCACTGGACTATGAGCGATAGTGGGTGTTTTATGTATAATAATAGCCTAGCCTATGGCATGAGTAGGCTACTTACACAATATCTGCATTGAATACCATTCAAACCCCAAATATCATTAGCAATGGAGTGGAAATTGTTTTCTTCAAGAGCTAAGAGAACACATGTTCGAGGATCTGCCTTGCAATGTGACTCGACGCAGTTTCAAGGTGTAGCCCTATTGTGAAAAATATTTGGCGTAAAGGGAATTATCGTTTAAAACTAGGCTCGAGATTCTTAGCTAAAATGGTTTACGTTCTCGACTTTTCTAGTGTATTCAACACATGGCGCTGCGTAATCGTCATTGTTTTGTTCTGGACATGTGGGTCCGACAAGAAAAGTCATCAGAGCTGCATTCGACAAATATAGCCTAAACGCCATTTCTCTGTCCCAGACATGCAGCTGGGGTTGAGCATCGGCTGAGCAATGTGTGAGGGTTGATAATCTGTCAGTCATATTTTTCCAGTTAGTTTTGACATTCAACATTGCTTTGAGGCGTTTAGGCAAATTATTATGGGCGAAAGCTTTATTATTTTGCCTGTTACTTGTTATATCCCTATTATTATTATTATTGTCAAGAGCAGTTCGAAGGACCTCCTTGAATAATTGATACCACATAAATCGTATGGTTTTGATATTCCGTTTGAACGCACACAAGAACACATCATCCTCCTCGTTCTCTCAATGATATCAGCACGTGCGGTTCTAAACACAAAAGGCTGCCAACACTGAGCTCCGCTCCACGCCACGCGGCCAGCAGCTAGCAGTCAGGTCACGGAAGGGCTACGTGGCGATGGAAACCTGGCACTTTTCTAGAGCAAGATATATCACCAAGTTTCACAGAACATTGTGATCAATTTTGTAAATATTGTATAACTAAACAGTCATGGCTTAGTTCCTTCTCACTGAGGCACTTTTTTTCTTTCGGTGTTTTCAAAACAAAAACAGGTTTTAGCTGTTTATTTTTTTATTCCAAATGGTTTTGACACAATTTTAGGTTTCAATAGCCTACCTTGTATTTTTATTTAAAGTTATTTGTAGCTGAAATTATGCTTGTTGTTTGCAGTGTAATGTGTTTGAGACGCATTTTATGTTAAATTCAGAGGCATTTCATTGATGTGAATTCAATTGGATTGGCAGAATTGACTTCACATGTTGTCCTGTCATTGGCTTTCAATAATGTCCACCTGACATATTTTTGAATCAAATATATGCTTTAAGTAATTATGTTCTAATTGATTGGCAACTAAATAATGAATCAGCCCACAGATTGGCAAAGGAAGGCGATATGCTCGCTGAAATATATTTTATTTAAAAGATGTATTATTCCTTTACAAAAGGAGATATTTAAGTAGCCTACATTTTATATCAACTTTTAAAAACAACGTAGGCCTTTCGTCAAAACAAGTCACCTGGCACCACATAATAATGATAATAATAATAAGAATAATATATTATTATTTTATTATTTATCATAGGTGAGGATTTTATTTTATCCTTACCATCTTTCTTTTGTTTTGGTATCATTACGAAATGGGAATAATTATCAAATACTTTAATTTTATTATTTTGTTGTTGAGATTGAAATTTATTCTATAACGACTTTCTATAGATGACACAAAGTACAATAGATATATAAATGCCATCGAAAAGGCTTATGGAATATAGGCTAGTCATAAGGGGGGAGAGATAGTATTTTTTATTTCAGCGGGATTGCCATAGCCTATACCGTCAATGCTACGTGTATATACATGTTTTCTGATAACCATATGGCTTGTTCTCCGTAGCTTTGTTTCATTTTATGCAAATTGTATCCAGGGACTTGTGTTCTTCTCATTTGGAAGCAGCTTGCCTAATCTTACTTTTTTTTTAAAGAAAAAAGGTCATGGCATTGATCATATTTCTTCTGTAGCTTGAATTAATCGACCAATCTTACAATTCTCTGAAAATCAAACTGTGCGATGTACAAATTCGATGTTTTGTTTTGGTTTTGGTTTTTTTCCCGCGTTTGTCACGTTCACTTTTAATTGATCTGGATAAATCTGGGGGTTAAACACGCAGAGATGGTGATAGAAATATGTTTAGGTAATATTTCATCACTTGATATGACATGAACAAAGACTTGCACATTTTTAAATAATGGGGTTGATATTAAAAAGCTTTTTTCAATGTCGAGATCTAATGTATATTTATTTAAAGCTAACATGGAACATGGTCTTTCTGGCTATTTCCCACCATCTTTTTTTATTGTATTCTCATCAAAGGTTTTTTCGTAGTCATAACGTCATGATGACGAATTTGTTTCCTTTTGGGGTTTGCAAGAAGAGAGGCATGGAGTTGGTTAATACCATGTTGAAATTGAGAACAATAAGATTTGAATGTTTATCAGTTCATGGCCATGGCGCATTGTATTATGCCAACCAAATGCTAAGACCTAATTAATGCAAGTTACAGTTTCACGACAGCTATGACATTTCTGTGCATTCGTTCATATTTACTGACTAGACAAACATATTTAATATGAGCAAATAGGTGGTGAGCCTTGGCTATAGGGAAAATATAGACTATAGTCCTATTTCGTTTCTGCACCCTCAACAGCCTGTAGTCTTTTGTAGGCTAAATGTAGGCCTATGTCGAGTGTCCATTCCACAGGTCAAATGGACCACAACACCATTGAGCTCTGTGGACGTATAGGTTAGGGTCAATGAATCCATTTGAACATGGGTTCAAAATAATACAACTGCCCTCTATCGATCACAAGTCCTATTATGGCGTCTCAGTGGGCAGCGTTATTGGCAGCCCATTGAGGACTCCTCCATTTTGAAGTTGTCCATTTTCTTCTACTACTTTTATGACTTGGCAAACAAACTGAAAGGGTGCATACTGCCACCTGTGGTGTGTTGTTTGAACAGGTATGAAGCCAAGGTTGGTGATTTACTGCCAATGTTTGCGCATGACTATAATTCATTGGTTTATCCCTCCTGATCACCCGGGTGGAATCATGTTGACTACTTCAAAATGGTGAAAGTCCTCAATGGCGCTGCACATGCTAAAACAAGATTTTATTCCACAACACTGATGATGGATCAGCTCGTATAGGGATGAAACCACCCATGGCTGCAAATATTGAGATGGCTTATTTTAAATGCGTAGGCCTACCATATAATAATGGACTTAATCAAGATTTGGCAAATGATTCTACACGTGTTGTTAGATATCACGAAATATATTGAGGCATAAAGTACAGACAGTAGCCTAGAATTAACAAAACATAATCAAGGTTTGAGAGTCCTCTATCCAACTCTGTGGTCACAACCCAGATCAGGGCATGGCTTCTCAGAGCCTTCGTAGCGTTAAGATCATCTTTAGAATAATCGTATGAAGTATAGTAGCCGAGCTGTTTCCCAAAACCATCTTTACTAAAGTTGCACAAAATAACACTCGTTATATATTGACGGCCTCAGACCACTCGTAGAACGTCTAGGTGCGTCGTTAGATGCTTTTTTTTTGCCGTTCCGCGTCAAAGAAGATACACAGAAGATCTCTGCTAAACACATAATCAAGAGGTTCATCCGTCTCAATGTGACTGCGGATACGTTCAGAACGTAGGCGACTACAAATAGGCTAGCCTATGAAGCTCATGTCTTTGCACTTGTTAAAAACAAATGAATAATACAACGATGCATGCTTCAAATGAAAGGCTACATTTTAGGCTACGTAGGCCTATATATTTAAATGACATTGAAATCAATTTGATGTTCATTCAATTAAATTATATTCGCCTCAATATATTTCATGATATCGAACAACATGTGCTGGATGATGTGCCAAATATTGATTTTGTGCATTATAAGTCGCTTCAATATTTGCAGCCAAAGATGGTCATATCTATAGGAGCTGATCCATCGTCAGTATTGTAGAATAATTATAGTGCTAAGGTAATATTTGAAAGCTGCCCACTGGGCACAGTCGTCAATTCAACGTCTATTCCACCTTGGTTCAACGTAATGTCATTGAAATGATGTGGAAACAACGTTTATTCAACTAGTATGCCCAGTGGGCCGCTGCTTCTCTTTCGCCACAAATGGTTCTTTCTCTATGTGCTTGTTTTGGAAAAAGTAAATAACGTTGCATCTGGTATGATCGTAATGCTTACGTTACATCACATGTTTTTCTTGACCGGATGAAACATTTTGGTGGATAATATAATCCAATAATTCAAAGCAAAATGCCATATTACATTGCATATTTTAGAAACTTTGAAAACACGTAGATGTCCCTTATTTTTTCAATTTTGTTTACATGCGATCATATGATGATAATCTGAACCAATCACACGTATCAGCCTTTCTACCCACACAAACACTCGATTATTCACAAGTTCAATAACGTTTTGATGTGAAAGGGTGGAAGGTATATTATCGATAGTTTGAAAGTGTTAATGTAACCGGCTCTAATGTAACTTCAATAGTATTGATATTATTAGGTAGGCCTAGGCTACTAACTGTAATGAAAAGCTAAAGCAAATATCTGCGTTCAACAGTAAAGATGGTTAATTTAAGGCGAATAAGCATAGCTTTCCTTTTAAGCAAGGCCTTACGAAATGCGCTCAGTCATTATCCCTGTACTGCGATTCTGTATAGCCTAATACCTTTATGGTTACATGACTCCTTAGTGCCAATCCACCATTAACACCTGATTGATACATTTGGATGGACTTGGCTGCAGGCCGCCTCAAAGAGCCTACGAAAGAAGAAATGCAAGTATGAGAACTGCAGAGCTAGGTCTACATGCCTTCTTCCATAGGGGCCTTCTTTTGGGAATTTTGTGGAAATTGCATATCCTAGCCTACGTGTCAAATTTGTACTATTATTGTAGTGTCCTTCTTTTTTGTATTATTATTATTATTTGTTTACATAGCCGTGGTTTGTTTACTGAGCATTTACTGAGCATATTTGCATATACCAGTAACATGTTTTATTTGAATAAGACCAAATATTCAAAAGGAAAGTGTGCAGGAGCCCACAATACCATTTAAATGTTTTGCATGAAATGCACCGGCCTCTGATCTATCTCGACCCTCACAGAAGCAACGCCTAACTATATTTATTTATAACAAAAAAAACGATGGTCTTGTGCACTTCATTCTTTCACTTGCAGATGCAATTAATACTGCGACATGTTAATTACACCTTCCTCTTTATTTAGGTTGCTTGAAATTTCCCATTAGGCTCGCGCACTGCACGGTTCTTGCATGGTGCTTATCCGCTGCACACAGCTCAAGTTGCGCTGCGTCAATCCTCTGGTGCCATCTAGCGAGTCCTTTGCGGAATAATAGCCTAAAAGGCGGGGCAGTTTATTGTATCCTAGGCCTACACATGGAACACATTCTTTCTTAGAACCTTTTAAATTGATAGGGACATGGCTTTACATATTGCCTACTGCTCATTTCATTCTTAAAGCATGCTTTCATAATGTTCAATATTTGGTACATTAACAAACTCAACACTTTAAGGCACCTTCTCATCAGGCAACATAGCTGGTCTTTCGTAGTGGGATCCTGTTCGGTAGGCCACTTAACATTCATTATGTAGCCTAGGCCTATTTATAATGTATTATAGGCCTCATAATAATGATCAAATTAAGCAATCTTAGGGCTCTATTTAATCAAATCTGCTTTAGCTGACATCTGTGTAGCGGTTGTTTTGACGGTGTTGGAGGTGGAACTGCATTAGAGCTGTCAAATCCACAAGAAGCTCCTGGCAATATACCTAAAGCAGACATTGCCATTGGCTGCACTGAGTCACTTTAAGAGAAACCCCAAATCCCATGCAGCCTTGTTTACAAGTTCAAACACTGGAATGAGAGATGGGTAATATACATTGATTAGGCTGATAGAAATGATGATTATTTTGTTTAATGATTTTAAATTTGAGCGTCATTATTTATATATAGCCAATACACTTTCCGGGTCTGAACTTGTAATGCGAGTGGGACAGGTGTGGCTTCATGACAATGATCAAGAGCAACTGCTCACCAAATTGACAGCTCCAACGCAGTTGCATCTCAGACACCTCCAAAATATCAGCTATGTGGGTGTTGGCTATCGCTGGTTAGTGCTTGATCTGATTGAATCTATGCTGTAAGTTAAAAGCACTTTACATTGTATGTGGTTACTTACCACTGCCAGCATAAATAGAATGGCATTTGAAAAGTAACACTGAACAGTTGTATTTTCATTTAGCAATAGGCTCTTTCTCATATATATATATATATATATATACAGTGAGGGAAAAAAGTATTTGATCCCCTGCTGATTTTGTACGTTTGCCCACTGACAAAGAAATGATCAGTCTGTAATTTTAATGGTAGGTTTATTTGAACAGTGAGAGACAGAATATCAACAAAAATATCCAGAAAAACGCATGTCAAAAATGTTATAAATTGATTTGCATTTTAATGAGGGAAATAAGTATTTGACCCCCTCTGCAAAACATGACTTAGTACGTGGTGGCAAAACCCTTGTTGGCAATCACAGAGGTCAGATGTTTCTTGTAGTTGGCCACCAGGTTTGCACACATCTCAGGAGGGATTTTGTCCCACTCCTCTTTGCAGATCTTCTTCAAGTCATTAAGGTTTCGAGGCTGACATTTGGCAACTCGAACCTTCAGCTCCCTCCACAGATTTTCTATGGGATTAAGGTCTGGAGACTGGCTAGGCCACTCCAGGACCTTAATGTGCTTTTTCTTGAGCCACTCCTTTGTTGCCTTGGCCGTGTGTTTTGGGTCATTGTCGTGCTGGAATACCCATCCACGACACATTTTCAATACCCTGGCTGAGGGAAGGAGGTTTTCACCCAAGATTTGACGGTACATGGCCCTGTCCATCGTCCCTTTGATGCGGTGAAGTTGTCCTGTCCCCTTAGCAGAAAAACACCCCCAAAGCATAATGTTTCCACCTCCATGTTTGACGGTGAGGATGGTTTCTTGGGGTCATAGGCAGCATTCCTCCTCCTCCAAACACGGCAAGTTGAGTTGATGCCAAAGAACTCCATTTTGGTCTCATCTGACCACAACACGTTCACCCAGTTGTCCTCTGAATCATTCAGATGTTCATTGGCAAACTTCAGACGGGCATGTATATGTGCTTTCTTGAGCAGGGGGACCTTGCGGACGCTGCAGGATTTCAGTCCTTCACGGCGTAGTGTGTTACCAATTGTTTTCTTGGTGACTATGGTCCCAGCTGCCTTGAGATCATTGACAAGATCCTCCTGTGTAGTTCTGGGCTGATTCCTCACCGTTCTCATGATCATTGCAACTCCACGAGGTGAGATCTTGCATGGAGTCCCAGGCCGAGGGAGTTTAACAGTTATTTAGTGTTTCTTCCATTTGCGAATAATCGCACCAACTGTTGTCACCTTCTCACCAAGCTGCTTGGCAATGGTCTTGTAGCCCATTCCAGCCTTGTGTAGATCTACAATATTGTCCCTGACATCCTTGGAGAGCTCTTTGGTCTTGGCCATGGTGGAGAGTTTAGAATCTGATTGATTGATTGCTTCTGTGGACAGGTGTCTTTTATACAGGTAACAAACTGAGATTAGGAGCACTCCCTTTAACAGTGTGCTCCTAATCTCAGCTCGTTACCTGTATGAAAGACACCTGGGAGCCAGAAATCTTTCTGATTGAGAGGGGGTCAAATACTTATTTCCCTCATTAAAATGCAAATCAATTTATAACATTTTTGACATGCGTTTTTCTGGATATTTTTGTGGTTATTCTGTCTCTCACTGTTCAAATAAACCTACCATTAAAAGTATAGACTGATCAATTCTTTGTCAGTGGGTAAACGTACAAAATCAGCAGGGGATCAAATACTTTTTTCCCTCACTGTATATATATATATACACATATATACACACACACACACACACTAAACAAAAATATTAATGAAACATGCAACAATTTCAAAGATTTTACTGAGTTACAGTTCATATAAAGGGAAAGGGAAACCCAGTCGTGAATTTCAATGGGACGTGAGCCTACCAGACAAGCTAAATGTATTTATTTTATTTTATTTCACCTTTATTGAACCAGGTAGGCCAGTTGAGAACAAGTTCTCATTTACAACTGCGACCTGGCCAAGATAAAGCAAAGCAGTGCGACAAAAACAACAACACAGAGTTACACATAAACAAACGTACAGTCAATAACACAATACAAAAATATATGTACGGTGTGTGCAAATGTAGAAGGAGAGTTTACACCTAGGTATTTATAGTTGTCCACATATTCATAAGTCAGAACCGTCCACAGTTGTGATGCTAGTCAGGCAGGCAGGTGCGGGCAGCAATTGGTTGAAGAGCATGCATTTCATTTGACTAACATTTAAGAGCGGTTGGAGGCCACGGAAGGAGTGTTGTATGGCGCTGAAGCTCGTTTGGAGGTTTGTTAACACAGTGTCCAAAGAAGGGCCAGATGTATACAGAATGGTGTCGTCTGCGTAGAGGTGGATCAAAGAATCATCCGCACCAACAGCGACATCATTGATGTATACAGAGAAAAGAGTCGGCCCGAGAATTGAACCCTGTGGCACCCCGATAGAGACTGCCAGAGGTCCGGACAACAGGCCCTCCGATTTGACACACTGGACTCTATCTGAGAAGTAGTTAGTGAACCAGGCAAGGCAGTCATTAGAGAAATCAAGGCTATTGAGTCTGCAGATAAGAATACGATGATTGACAGAGTCGAAAACATTGGCCAGGTCGATGAAGACGGCTCCACAGTACTGTCTTTTATCGATGGCGGTTATGATATCGTTTAGGACCTTGAGCGTGGCTGAGGTGCACCCGTGACCAGCTCAGAAACCAGATTGCATAGCGGAGAAGGTACGGTGGGATTTGAAATGGTCGGTGATCTGTTTGTTCACTTGGCTTTCGAAGACTTTAGAAAGGCAGGGTAGGATGGGTATAGGTCTGTAACAGTTTGGGTCTAGACATCCCCTTTGAAGAGGGGGATGACCGCGGCCGCTTTCCAGTTTTTAGGAATCTCAGACGATACAAAAGAGAAGTTGAACAGACTAGTAATAGGGGTTACAACAATGGCGGCGGATAATTTTAGGAAGCGAGGGTCCAGATTATCTAGCCCAGCTGATTTGTAGGGATCCAGATTTTGCAGCTCTAACAGAACATCAGCTGTCTGGATTTGGGTGAAGGAGAAGAGGGAGTGGTTTGGGCCAGTTGTTGTGGGGGGTGCAGAGATGTTGGCCGGGGTTGAGGTAGCTAGGTGGAAAGCATGGCCAGCCGTAGAGAAATGCTTGTTGAAATGATCGATTATCATGGATTTATCGGTGGTGACAGTGTTTCCTAGCCTCAGTGCAGTGGGCAGCTGGGAGGAGCTGCTCTTATTCTCCATGGACTTTACAGCGTCCAGAAACATTTTGAATTAGTGCTGCAGGATGCAAATTTCTGTTTGAAAAAGCTAGCCTTTGCTTTCCTAACGGACTGTGTATATTGGTTCCTGACTTCCCTGAAAAGATGCATATCGCGGGGACTATTCGATGCTAGTGCAGTACGCCACAGGATGTTTTTGTGCTTGTCAAGGGCAATCAAGTCTGGAGTAAACCAAGGGCTATATCTGTTCTTAGTTCAACATTTATGGTAAGGGGCATGCTTATATAAGATGGTGAGGAAAGCACTTTTATAGAACAACCAGGCATCCTCTACTGACAGGATGAGGTCAATATCCTTCAAGGATACCCGGGCCAGGTCGATTAGAAAGGCCTGCTCGCAGAGGTGTTTTAGGAAGCGTTTGACAGGGGTGGTCGTTTGACCGCGGACCCATAATGGACGCAGGCAATGAGGCAGTGATCGCTGAGATCCTGGTTGAAAACATCAGAGGTGTATTTAGAGGGCAAGTTGGTCAGGATGATATCTATGAGGGTGCCCATGTTTACGGATTTGGGGTTGTACCTAGTAGGTTCCTTCATAATTTGTGTGAGATTGAGGGCATCTAGCTTAGATTGTAGGATGGCCGGGGTGTTAAGCATATCCCAGTTTAGGTTACCTAACAGTATGAACTCTGACGATAGATGGGGGCAATCAATTCACATATGGTGTCCAGGGCACAGATGGAAGCTGAGGGGGGTCTATAACAAGCGGCAACAGAGAGGGATTTACAGATGAAGTCAGAAGTTTACATACACCTTAGCCAAATACATTTAAACTCAGTTTTTCACAATTACTGACATTTAATCCTAGTAAAAATTCCCTGTCTTAGGTCAGTTAGGATCACCACTTTATTTTAAGAATGTGAAAAGTCAGAATAAATAGTGGAGAGAATTATTTATTTCAGCTTTTATTTCTTTCATCACATTCCCAGTGGGTTAGAAGTTTACTTACCCTCAATTAGTATTTGGTAGCATTGCCTTTAAATTGTTCAACTTGGAACAAATGTTTCGGGTAGCCTTCCACAAGCTTCCCACAATAAGTTGGGTGAATTTTGTCCCATTCCTCCTGACAGAGCTGGTGTAACTGAGTCAGGTTTGTAGGCCTCCTTGCTCGCACACGCTTTTTCAGTTCTGCCCACAAATGATCGATAGGACGAGGTCAGGGCTTTGTGATGGCCACTACAATACCTTGACTGTTGTTGTCCTTAAGCCATTTTCCCACAACTTTGGAAGTATGCTTGGGGGTCATTGTACATTTGGAAGACCCATTTGCGACCAAGCTTTAACTTCCTGACTGATGTCTTGAGATGTTGCTTCAATATATCCACATAATTTCTCCTCCTCATGATGCCATCTATTTTGTGAAGTGCACCAGTCCCTCCTGCAGCAAAACACCCCCACAACATGATGCTGCCACCCCCGTGCTTCACGGTTGGGATGGTGTTCTTCGGCTTGCAAACCTCCCCCTTTTTCCTCCAAACATAACGATGGTCATTATGGCCAAACAGTTCTATTTTTGTTTTATCAGACCAGAGGACATTTCTCCAAAAAGTATGATCTTTGTCCCCATGTGCAGTTGCAAACCGTAGTCAGGCTTTTTTTTATGGCGGTTTTGGAGCAGTGGCTTCTTCCTTGCTAAGCGGCCTTTCAGGTTATGTCGATATAGGACTCGTTTTACTGTGGATATAGATACTTTTGTACCCGTTTCCTCCAGCCTCTTCACAAGGTCCTTTGCTGTTGTTCTGGGATTGATTTTCACTTTTCGCACAAAAGTACATTCATCTCTAGGAGACAGAACGCGTCTCCTTCCTGAGCGGTATGACGGCTGCATGGTCCCATGGTGTTTATACTCGCGCACTATTGTTTGTACAGATGAACGTGGTACCTTCAGGCATTTGGATATTGCTCCCAAGGATGAACCAGACTTGTGGAGGTCCACAAATATTTTATGGGGTCTTGGCTGATTTTAATTTTTTTCCCCCATGATGTCAAGCGAAGAGGCACTGAGTTTGAAGGTAGGCCTTGAAATACATCCACAGGTACACCTCCAATTGACTCAAATGATGTCAATTAGCCTATCAGAATATTCTAAAGCCATGGCATCCTTTTCTGGAATTTTCCAAGCTGTTTAAAGGCACAGTCAACTTAGTGTATGTAAACTTCTGAACCACTGGATTTGTGATACAGTGAATTATAAGTGAAAATAATCTGTCTGTAAACAATTGTTGGGAAAATTACTTGTGTCAAGCACAAAGTAGATGTCCTAACCAACTTGCCAAAACTATAGTTTGTTAACAAGACATTTGTGGAGTGGTTGAAAAACGAGTTTTAATGACTCCAACTTAAGTTTAGGTAAACTTCCGACTTCAACTGTATTTCTGGCGAGATAGATTTTTAAAACTAGAAGCTCGAACTGTTTGGGCATAGAATTCTGCAGGCTATCTCTACAGTAGATTGCAACTCCGCCCCCTTTAGCAGTTCTATCTTGACGGAAAGTGTTGTAATTGGGGATGGAAATTTCAGAATTTTTGGTGTCCTTCCTAAGCCAGGTTTCAGATACGGTTAGGACATCAGGGTTGGCTGAGTGTGCTAAAGCAGTGAATAAAGCAAACTTAGGGAGGAGGCTTCTGATGTTAACATGCATGAACCCAAGGCTTTTACGGTTACAGAAGTCAACAAATGAGAGTGCCTGGGGGGACACAGGGCCTGGGTTAACCTCTACAGACACCAGAGGAACAGAGAAAGAGTAGGATGAGGGTATGGCTAAAGGCTATAAGAACTGGTCGTCTAGTGCATTGGGAACACAGAATAAAAAGAGCAGATTTCTGGGCATGGTAGGATAGATTCAGGGCATAATGTACAGACAAGGGTATGGTAGGGTGCGAGTACAGTGGAGGTAAACCTAGGCATTGAGTGACGATGAGAGAGGCTGCATCTCTGGAGGCGCCAGTTAAGCTAGGTGCGGTCTCCGCATGTGTGTGTTGTGGGACAACGGAGCTATCTGAGGCATGTTGAGCGGGACTAGGGGCTCCGCAGTAAAATAAAACATTGAGAGCTACCCTAAACAACAGTATACAAGGCATATTGACAAAGAGAGGCATAAAGCAATCACAGGTGTTGATTGGGAGGGGTAAGACAACAACGGGCAAACAGCTAAGACAACAACAACCGTTGTAAATGGCAATGAATGTGCAGAGAGGGTCAGTTAGCTACACACAGGACCTGAGTTCGAGGCTTGGGCCAACAGATAAACAAAATTAAGTACCGTGTTAATGAACAGTCCAGCAGGCATCAGTTGTGTAGCCGAGTGATCATGAGCAGCAATAGATGAAACAGGGAGCTGTTCGGGTGTGGTCGTTACTACGCTAGCCGAGCGGGAGACACGGCATTCATAAAAGCTAACGGGCCGGGGCTAGCAGATGGGTCTTCACCGACATCCACGACGCAGAGGCCGGTTGAGAGCACATCGGTCTAATTACGTCAGCAGACCAGTCGTGATGGATCGGCGGGGCTCCGTGTTGACAAAGGGTCCAGGCCAGTTGGTAAGAGAGGTATTGTAGTTGGTGTACTTTGTTTGCTAGCCGAGAGATAGCCTCGTGCTAGGCTAACTGGTGAGTGCTTCTGGACAAGGGCATCTGGACAAGGGTAGCAGCTAGCTAGCTAGCTGCGATGTTCCGGTGTAATGGTCCAGAGCTTGCAGCAGGAATCCGGTGATGTAGTGGAAAAAAGCAGTCCGATATGCTCAGGGCTGATATCGCGCTGTGCAGACTGGCAGGTATTATCCGGGTTAAAGCGGCTGGTGTCTGAGCGAAAAGGTAAAGACCGCTAGCAGTGGCTAACAATGACTAAATAGCTAGCCAGTTAATTAGCTACTATCTTCTGATGGCTAGCTTCTGATGGAGGTTCCAGTTATAAGGTCTAAAAAAAACTGGGCCGGCTCCAGTACATGGTAGACTGGGAGGGGTACAGCCCAGAGGAGCCGACATCCTGGACCCCAACATCGTCCGAGATTTCCATCTCCGCCGTCTGTACCGATCCGCTCCTCACCCTCGGGGCTGTACCCCTGGCCCGCATCGTCCTGCGGCTGTAGCCGTTACACACACCTGTCCCCTAAAATGTCTGTTCTGTAATTTGATTTAGCCATAACTTAATTAGTATTGTTCAATGTAGTGTGGGAAATACAATCAAATGGATCATGTATGTTTTTCTGAAGATGTATTTGAAAAATTTACCAAATCACTGATTTATTAAAATATTTTTGATCCTTCGATTGAGAAAATACAATTTCAGCATGCTCTTAATGATTTCAAAATAGTGTGTGATATATGTGGATTAGAATGATATAACATGTACCAAACAGTGCTTGCATAATTAGTAATGGTAGCCTTAGTATCTTGTCCCATACATCAAGTTATATAACGGGTGGGTCTAATCCTGAATGCTGATTGCTTAAAACTGCATTCCAGCAAGTTACCACCGGCTAAATCTATGACGTTAAAATGGCTATTTACTCTATTCCATCTAACTGCGCAATCCACTGTCTCATCAGACCAGCCAGGCAATTTATGAACTTGATCTCCACTACAAGAAGCATCTAGACATTATCTCACATTTCTTTTCGACATTTTCGACATTTCTCTCAAGTGGCGCAGCTGTCTAAGGCACTGCATCACAGTGCTTGAGGCGTCTCTACAGACCCGGGTTCGATCCAGGCTGTGTCACAACCGGCCGTCCCTGGCAACCGAACCAATAGAACAAATGACCAACCGGCTATCTTGTGGAAGGATGAAATGGTATGAATAAATTAATCAAAATAACCTTTTTAATAAAAATATTTATCATTATTTGAAAATGTTGGTAACCCGTTGTATAAAAGTGACAATGCCCTCAAAGCCGGTGTTCTGAGAATATATTGGCACGGTTGGCCAGCCCTCGACTTCGTCTCGGGTTTAACAACGCCCATGCCAACATATCCTCCAAACACTGGCTTCGAATTCATTATCACTTAAGTAGAGTAATATTGAAATGGCTTCATGTCCATGGTTCCAAAATGTAGATAAAAGTAAGTTTAAGAATTAGTCATTTTGGTAGATTTTTGGGCACTTCACCACTTTCCTACCAAATATTTAAAGGATACATATACAGTATATGGCATACTTGGGCCATTTTTTGTGTTCTCCAGAACCCTTCAAATATTTTAAGCCATCATTGGGCTGTATGTAGGCCTACCAATTATTTATTGAGATATGACCATGTGAATCCTGTTCATTATGGCCCTTTGGAGCTGGTTGGTGGTCATTTCGGAAACCTGAGTATAATCAAAGAGGCACTGGAGTATTGCCGGAGCGCACCGGAGCGATGAATTAATGTCTCACAACATCACTTAATGAATGATTAGTATTCTGCATAACAGCCTGAAAATAATAGCATACTATAACATTACTGTATGACCAAAAACACCACGTATTTTATGAGATTTAAGGATGATTGTGCTGACTGGTTGCGTTTTTTTCTCATGATGCGGCCAAAACTAAACAACGCGCGGCAAACAATAAATATGCTCTGATGGAAACAATACAGGTAGGCTAGTCTGTAGGTTGCTCAGGTGAGCAACTTTCACTGGGGACGGGGTCATGTACCCCCCACATTCTGAAATTGTATTTTTGTCCCCCCCAGTTTTATCATTGCAATGTGATACAAAAAGTGCCAACAGGGTGCTTTAGGACCATGCAGACACCTACGAGCGGTCAGGTAGACTGTTTGGAGACAGATAGATTTAGGACCACTTGTGTCCACAAGTCCGCAACCACAGAGCAGGCTGACAGGCTGTGTGAAGGCAACGCTTCTGGAAGGCTGGCTGGACCAGCACTGGAAAGTTGGGAATAGTTCAGTGTGTATGTGTTGCGCTCTTTCACCGAATTGTAAAAGCAAGCAGAGCAGAAATTGGCTACCCTTTAGTTGACTGATGTAGCTGGCAAGGTAACTGATTTTTAACTTAACAGAAAAAAACGAGTGTTTATTCGCAGTGCTGAGCTATTATTGTAACCTGACATGTAACGTTAGCTAATGTGTCATTCCCTCTCGACTGAGGTGAATGAATAAGCTACACTAGCTAGTAGCTTCTACAGCTAGGTCAGCTCTAGCCTCTAGTTATCTGTCGGATAGTGATAGCCTGTTTGGACTCTGCTGTTGGGACAGCTTTATGTAGGCCCTAACAGTTTGTGGGCACCGTTTGAGTGCAATTAATGTATTGTTTAGTGTTGTGGCTTTGCTGGCATGCATCCCACTTTTTTTCTTGCCCCACATAGATTTACATGCTAAAATCGCCACTGAATATGAGTGATCAATATTTAGGCCTATTTCTAGGCAACGTAGTAAACTATGGCCTAATAATAGGCTTATTTAGGAAGGTTTGTTCATTTGTCAGGGTATTGGTTAAAAAGAATAACACTATTTATTTTTCAGTTACCTTTGATCTAGTTAAGTCTTATTAATCACTTAAACATACGTAATAATGATCTCTTACCTAGCTTGATGACTGTGGGAATTTTTGCTTTCTTTTTGTTCTAAATGGAGACGGCATATAGGATTGTGTAAAAATACAGGAAATTAGCTTTAGAGGCCCCACATTTTTGGGGGGAGAGGACCCCCAGACATCCCGCTAGGTTATGTCCCCCCTCTTCTAAAACCAAAGTGGCGCCCAAGAGCTCGTTAATATCATCTGCTCTGAAATCCGCTCATAGAGTATTTACTCACATCACTCAAGAAGAGATCTAAATACATATTCTCATGAAACCGTTTGAGATCAAATGGTTATGGTTGGCATTGACGCAGCTTGGAAATTTCACCCGTAAAACAAAATAATTGTCATACACGATGGCCTATTTTGAAATTAGGTAGGCCTATTTTGGTGTTTGAGGGTATTAAAATACAAAGATTTATTCAAGTCAATGTGTGTAGGCATAGGTAGATGTTGCATTTGAATGATGGGTTCTATGCGCATAAAATGATATTATTCAACAGGCTACGGTGCAAACTTTGAGAAATTATGACATCATTTTCTTTCTTTTTTTACACTCCGGCACCTAAAAATATTGCACAACACTACTGAGTATAATAGGTTGTATCTGCAATGGCACTATAGCTAGACATCTTCGTTTAGACTTTTACTTCCTTTGTGTAGAGGCTGAAATGGGTCTCTCTGCTTGACAATATATCAAAAGTGACATGTGTGTGTGTGTGGGGGGGGGTTATGGCCCTTATAATTAAAAATGAATTACCTTTTAATGTGGCATGAACACAACCAGTCACGATGCTTTCGTCTGATTGTCAAACAAATCACTTCAAAAAGTATGCTACCGGTGAATGTTTCTCCACTTCAAAATAATCCAAACAGTGCAATGCATGTACACTCAAGCCATTTGAGGAATGGAAATAGACATCTGTTTACCAAACACAAAAAGTACTAGGGTGACCATCCTGTTTTTTTCTGTGACAGTTTCATCCCCATTTCAGGAGTTCTTGACTTGTCAGGCAACAAAAAAGGTCAATTTGTCAGCATGACACATCAATTCATGTAGCCATAATCAATGGCAATCGCCGAACGTCATTAGGCACACTTTTTGAGTTTATGGTCAATTTATACTACCGGTAGCCAGTGATGCAGTGGTACATTTTTTGGGGTAAACTCTGATTGGTGGTTGGGGTGAAAATAGTAACACTCCCTATACTTTCAATGCATTTTTTTCTGAAAAAGGTGGATAATCTGCGTTTAGTTGCGTTTACCCTCCACTTGGCCTACACCACTACCGGTAGCCTACCCTCTCAGCCGAGGCAATTTTACACACATGAACACATGCAGAGCAGGTAGTTGAATCAAAACATGTTTACGCCCTAGTTCATGAGTTGTCCATAATTTATGGTTTGAATGCTTGGAGTCTTCACAGATCCTGTGATATAAAACACTACCTTTCTTTCCTTAATGGCATTTATGACAGAGTTCTTAGTCATTTATAAGCATTTAACAATTGAATTAGAACACTGAACTTAAACCCCGTACAATTCCTGGATCTTGGAGATCTGGAAAATACAAATGTAACTATGCCTATGTTGCATTTCATTATGTTTCACTGTGAAAACAGTTCTTATGGGCACACAAGTCCAAAATAATGTAGACCTATGCCATTGCAAAATTGAATGCTTCTAACCGAAAGAGTCAACTATAGGCCTATTGTCATTCATGTTGGATGGATTGGATGCACATTGGTGTCTAGCTGTAGGCTAGTAGTCTAGTGATATTGGCAACCATCATCAGCTGATGATGAAAAAAATATTGTGTGATAGAAAATAATGACGCTAAATACATGGTCTACTTCTTCTGGCCACGGCTGGCACGGCTCTCTAAACAGCTGACTGGAAAAAAGCAAACAATGATAAATCAACGGATAAATCTAATGCATTAGAATAAAGGCTATTTTTATACTGAGTGGACAGGGAGACGTTTGTGCAGCCACCTAGAAATACATGGTTTAAACCATGACAGAGGGTTGGGGGTTGTTCGTTTCATTTGGAAGCATTTCTTTTCATATTTACCACTGCATTTTAACAAATAGGAGAATGGTTAAATTGACATTATTTAGAGACCCCCCCCCAAAGTTTGACTTTTGTTGCATTAAGGGTAGCTAATGTCTCATTCAGGGGAGTTGAGCCCCCGTGGCTCCCTCATAATTCGCACCCTGCTGCCTCCAATCTTTAAAATGTTCTTAAAAGGTATGTAGTATTAGTGTACCAAGTTTGATACCTATATCATGAAGTGGAACAATCTGAGGTAAATTTGGTTCTTATCGGCTGGACTATATCAGGTGAGCAGAGATTACTGATGATTACAGAGTCCTCTCTCTCTCTCTCAACTCTGTGTTCTTTTTTCACTTTCTGTGCCAAACGATACTTTAGAATAAGGCTACTTTTAGAACTTGAAATACAGTACAAACTGACACAGGCCAGCTCAAAGCGTGATGTATATGCAATGATGTATATAAACCCTGGATTGCTGATGCTATGTTTTGGCCATTGAGAGGCTTTGAAGCCACCAGTCTGCCATATTGGCACTCCCCAGTAGGAGCAGTCCTCCATAGGAATTAATGTAATTCTACAGTTTTTCAATTAAATGTTTCAAGGACAAAACTACATGTATTTAAGTAGTTTTTTGTTGTAGTGGGGATAGTAACATTAATTATCTCAAAAAATTATACTTTAAGGAAAATCTTTTTATATATTTGTAAAAAAATAATAGATATATTATATTATATTATTTAAAAGTATCTGTAATAGAATAACGTGGCTAAAACAAATGTAGGGGGATGGGGGAGTGCCATGATGGAGGCAAGGTGGCTTCAGCACCGCACCCTCTATTAGTCAGTTAGTGTACACAGTGCCTTCGGAAAGTATTCAGACCCCTTGACTTTTTCCACATTTTGTTACTTTACAACCTTATTCTAAAATTGATTACATTGATGAGGGGGGGAAAACAATCTACACACAATATGCCATTAATGACAAAGCAAAAACTGTTTCGATTTTTTTTCTAATTCATATATATTTTGTATAATAATATCACATTTACATTAGTATTCAGACCCTTTACTCAGTACTTTCTTGAAGCACCTTTGGCAGCGATTACAGCATTGAGTCTTCTTTGGTATGATGCTACAAGCTTGGCACACCTGTATTTGGGGAGTTTCTCCCATTCTTCTCTGCAGATCCTCTCAAGCTCTGTCATGTTGGATGGGGATGCACAGCTATTTTCAGGTCTACCCAGAGATGTTCGATCGGGTTCAAGTCCGGGCGCTGACTGGGCCACTCAAGGACATTCAGAGACTTGTCCCGAAGCCATTCCTGCATTGTCTTGGCCGTGTGCTTTGGGTCGTTGTCCTGTTGGAAGGTGAACCTTGGCCCCAGTCTGAGGTCCTGAGCTCTCTGGAGCAGGTTTTCATCAAGGATCTCTCTGTACTTTGCTCCGTTAATCTTTTCCTCGATTAGTCTCCCAGTCCCTGCCGCTGAAAAACATCCCCACAGCATGATGCTGCCATCACCATGCTTCACAGTAGGGATGGTGCCAGGTTTCCTCCAAATGTGACGCTTGCCATTCAGGCCAAAGAATTCAATCTTGGTTTCATCAGACCAGAGAATCTTGTTTCTCATTGTCTGAGAGTCTTTAGTGCCTTTTGGCAAACTCCAAGCGGGCTGTCATGTGCCTTTTACTGAGGAGTGGGTTCCATCTGGCAACTCTACCATAAAAGCCTGTTTGGTAGAGTGCTGCAGAGATGGATGTCCTTCTGGAAGGTTCCTCCATCTTCACAGAGGAACTCTGGAGTTCTGTCAGAGTGACCATCGTGTTCTTGGTCACCTCCCTGACCAAGGCCCTTCTCCTCCGATTGCTCAGTTTGGCTCTAGGAAGAGCTCTAGGAAGAGTCTTGGTGGTTCCAAACTTTTTCCATTTAAGAATGATGGAGGCCACTGTGTTATTGGGGACATTCAATGCTGCAGAAATGTTTTGGTACCCTTCACCAGATCTGTGCCTCAACACAATCCTGTCTCAGAGCTCTACGGACAATCCCTTCGACCTCATGGCTTGGTTTTTGCTCTGACAACTGTGGAACCTTATATAGACGGGTGTGTGCCTTTCCAAATCATGTCCAATCAATTGAATTTACCACAGGTGGACTCCAATCAAGCTGTAGAAACATCTCAAGGATGATCAATGGAAACAGGATTCAACTGAGCTCAAGTTCCAGTCTCATAGCAAAGGGTCTGAATTTATTTTTAATTTTTTTATTTACATTTGCAAAAATCTCTAAAAACCTGTTTTCTCTTTGTCATTATGGGGTATTGTGTGTACATTGCTGAGGATTTGTTTTTATTGAATCAATTTTAGAATAAGGCTGTAACTTAACAAAATGTGGAAAAAGTCAAGGGGTCTGAGTACTTTCCGAAGGCACTGTATAGATTATTGTGTAAATGCCCAAGGTACATAGCCTACCGCAGGGTTCCCCAATTTACATTTTTTCGAATTTTCGTTGTTGGACATAAAAGACTGTAAAAACACCAGGAAATCAGCTCCAAGTGATTTTAATTTTGGATATCCGTTCATAAGTATTCCCACACATAATAGAGAGACATGATCATGTACAAATGTACAAAAACGTTTCAAATTATTACGTTTTATTCAAATACTGGGCAAAAACTGGTTGAATCAACATTGTGTCCAAATCATTGTGATGACGTGGGAATCAACGTGGAAAATTGGAATTTAGTATTTTTTTCACCCAACTTTTAACCTAAATCCAATGAAATGGTCAAATGTTTTGTTGATTTCACATTGAATTCACCTTAGTTGACAACTCAACCAAATGTAAATCAAAACTAGATGTTTGTGCCCAGTGGGATGATTCTCTCGCTCTCTCCCTTAGATAACTGTGACAAAGGCTCACCAGCGCCCATAATTCCACCAGCTCCCATAATTCCACCATTTGACATTGTTGTTTTTCAACCTCACTCAGACGCATCTGAGCTAACTACACTGTGCACCCTTAAGTACACAAATGTTTGTGTGCGTGTTCATTTGTAAACAAGTTATTGTTTAATTATAACTTTGCGTGAACTTTGCTGATCAGTGGGGCGAAGCATGTCTCCCCTTCAGCGCGTAATTATTCAGGCTAATTGCTGGCCCTGTTCACAGAGCATAAAGCACTGCTCATCCCTCAGCATGGCTATCTCACATGCCTTCATTTCACTGGCTGTGTCCCAAATAGCACCTTATCCCCTATGTAGTGCCCCACTTTTGATCAGAGCCCTATGGGCCCTGATCAAAAGCAGTGCTCTACATAGCTGTTAGGGTGCAATTTGGGAAGCACTCACTGGCTGTCTCCTCAACAGAAACATTAACAGAATTTGAATGGTTCAATGTCTCTTATGATCCTAGTTGTCAAGATAAAAGCATATGGTGCTGAAAAGAAGGAGGGGGTGGATATACATGTTATTTTTTTATTCTCACGTCTAAAATGGATATAATAATAATAAAGACATGACGTTAGCAATTTGTCTGTCTTTATACCGTAAACATGCATTGTTGTCCCACCCAGTCTGTTCTCCTTCCAAATCAATGCTGGGTAATCAGAGAGGACACAAAGCCACATATATACGACTGTCATGGTGAGGCCTCCCTCTCTCTAAAGATGAGCAAAAAAGACTATATAAAATAAATAATACAAATACTTAGCTATATTGTATGCTACATTTTCTTTAACCAATTATATTATTTTCTCCCCCTTGCTAGAATAATGACACTTAGCTTTTTTCTAAAATGCTTTGTGATATTGGAGAACACATTAAGGGGGATCTTAGACCATTTTCTCCATACAGAATCTTTCCAGATCCTTGATATCCTTCCTCTGTACTTATGGACTGCCCTCTTCAATTCAAATCACAGGTTTTCAACAGGGTTCCAGTCCGGAGACTAAGATGGCCATTGCAACATTTTGTGGTCAATTAACCATTTCTTTATGGATTTTGATGTGTGCTTGGGGCTATGGTCTTGCTGGAAGATCCACTTGAGGCCAACATTCAGCCTCCTGGCAGAGGCAACCAGGTTTTTGGTTAAAATGTCCCGGTACTGGGTAAAGTTCTTGATGCCATTGACCTTAACAAGGGCCCCAGGACCAGTGGAACCAAAATGGACCCATAACATCAAAGATCCCATTTTTTACAATAGTTATGGGGTTATTTTCTTATTATGCTTCTTTATTTCAAAGCTAAACCCACCACTGGTGTGTGTGGCCAAAGAGCTCTATTTTCAGGTCACCTGACCATACCACCGGTTCCAATCAAAGTGCCAATGCTGTTAAGCAAACTCCAGGCGTTTACATTTGTTCAATGACATGAAAATAGAGCTCTTTGGCCACACACACCATTGGTGGGCTTTGCTTTGAAAGAAAGATTGGCACCCTTGTACTTTTGAGCTGAATGCATTTCCTCTTCACCTTTGAGACCACATCCCGCTCTATAAATCTCACATCAGTTCATTTTCAGTTCCTCCCTATCGCTCACAACTGTTACGATGGCATCTCTGTCTGTGTCAAACAACAAAATTCTCCCTGAATCTCTTCAAGAAGATCAGCGAGAGGAACAGCGAAGGAAACATCTCTCCTCTGATCATCTCCTCTGATTTGGCTATGGTATTCCTTGAGGCCAAGGGCAATACTGTTACACAGATGTCAGAGGCGCTGCACCTCCACAAAGCTGAGGGTGACATCCATGATGGGTTAAAAAAAACTCCTGTCTGAGCTGAACAAAGACAAACCCCATACACACTGAGCCTGGCCATCCGCCAGTTTGAAGGGGCCAGGGGCAATATTGCCGCACGGATGTTAGAGGCCCTGCCCCGCCACAAAGCTGAGGTGTTCAGAAAACTCCTGTCTGGGCCCCTTACGCACTACCCCATATGCACTGAACCTGGCAAAGCCTTTACAAAAGCTTTTCTTTGTGAAACTAGAAAGTACTACGGTGCCAGGTTAGAGTCTGTCAACTTTGAGTCCAATGCAGAGGCAGCTAGGGTTAATATTAACAACTGGGTGGATAAAAAGACAGAGGGAAAACTCCAGAACCTGTTGCAAAAGGGAGCTGTCAACAACCAAAACTTGTTGGTGAATGCCATTTATTGCAAGTGAGGAAAGGAGTTCAAGGAGAGATCCACCAGAGAAGCTCAGTTCAAGGTGAGAAGAAATTAGAGGAAGCCAGTGAAAATTATGTATCAGGAGAGCATGTTCTGCTTGACCTTAATCCCTGAGGTCAACTGCTAGATTCTGGAGCGATCTGAGCATGCTCCCGGAAGAGATAGAGGACAAACTGGGCTGGAGAAGCTGGAGAGGGAGCTCACGTATGATAACTTTGTTGCATGGACCAGGTGGGACATATGCACTTCCCCAGATTGAAAATGGAGAAGACCTGCGACCTAAAAGCCATTCTGGTCAGCATGGGCATGATGGACTCCTTTGAAGAGTTCATGAGCAATTTCTAGGGTTTGTCACCCAACAACAACCTGGAGTTGTCTGAGGTGGTACACAAGGCCTTTGTAGAGGTGAATGAGGAAGGCACCGAAGGCTGCGGCTGTCACAAGGCGGTCTCCCTGATCAGTAATGTTAAAAGAGCATAATATACGTACCTTCAAAGCCGACCATCCCTTTCTGTTCTTCATCCGCCACAACAATACTCAAAACATCCTCTTCTGTGGCAGGTACTGCTCCCTTTAAAGTGATGCTACAGAGGTTTTGTATAAACGGGCCCCCAAGATTTTGCACTATTGTGTGCAACGTCATTCATTTCATATATGTTACGTCCTGCAAATAAAAGATATGTTACGAATTCCAATTCATACAATTGGACTTTGCAATACTTAAGGGTGATCGTCCTTGTAAACAACGTTGTCATTTGTAATAATTATGGTCATTTACGTAATCTCGGTTAACCCAGAAGTAAAATCTTGTGTAATTTGGTCAGCTGCATGATTAACTTCTGGCCAAAATGTGTTAGAAGTTGAGAGTTCCGGCAAAGACGGAGGCCTAGATTCAATCAGATCAAGCGCTAACCGGCGATAGCCAACACCTGCATAGCTGATGTTTTGGCAGTGTAAGAGGTGGAACTGTGTTGGAGTTGTCAAATCGGTGAGGAGCTGCTCTTGTGATCATTGTCATAAAGCCATACCCGCCCCACTTGCGTTGGAAGTTCAGAACGTGAAAGTGTACGCTATATAGAAATAATGACGCTCAAATTGAAAATCATTAAATGTGATCATGAGGACTTCTATCAGCCTAATCGAGGTGTAGATACAAATTCACATTCCAGTGTTCGGACTTGTAAACATGGCTGTATGGCATTTCTCTTAAAGCGACTCGGTGCAGCCAATGGCAATGTCTGCTTTAGGTATAATGCTGGGAGCTGCTTCTGGATTTGACAGCTCAAAAGCAGTCCCACCTCTGACACTGTCAAAACATCAGCTATGCGGATTTCGGCTAAAGAGAATCTGATTATATCGGGCCCAAAGTCTCCACCCTCACAAAGCCAAAGCCCCCCCCCATGCGCAAAGCACTTGAATTGAAGCAGTTTAAGCACTGCCTTCGCCCAATCCTAAAACATCCAAATAACAAAAAAGCAGGACTTCTGCTGCTTGTCATCTCAAGCATCCCATTCAGCTCCAACTGATTCTTTGGTCTACACGCAGAATCTGCCTACAAGAGATTATACTGCTATTTTATGTTTGCAGAATTGTTTAGTAATGTAATTATGTTGCATAATAATGTCTGTAATCTTAATTTGAACATTTGTGTGTTTATTTTGTGTCTGAAAAAAACGACATAAAAGGTTTGGCAACCTACAGAAACATGTATTATAAATCATAACAGTGACATCACTGATCCATGCCCTGCTTTTTCACGCAAGTGTGCCAACAAGATCCGACCTGTGCAGGCTCAGATATGTTCATTTCACACGATCCTTTTCCGCCTAGTTCCAGCAACTATGATGGATCCGTAACCAGGCCAGGCTTGGTTTGGTTCGGCTCAGTAGTGTGGAAGCTCTCATTATGCCATGCTTAGATATTTGCTTGTTAGACCAGCAGTAACCACAAAAGTTCAACATCATCTGTTGGGAGAGTTAACATCTGCTCCTTCCTTGTTTAGGGTTCAAAAATTTGACTTCAGAACTTTTAATTTAAGAGGCAATCATTTCATCCAGACTTTTTACTTCTAGATTCATCTGGCCTGGCTCTTGCAAAACAAATACAAGCTAAACTAATTGCTGAGGATCCCCTACGGATGCATTAGGATTATAGTAGAGCATGACAGCGAAAAATCAAGCCGCTGCATCGAGCGGAAAGTCTCCATGAATCACGTTTTGTGTGGGGGGACAGGAAGCGGCGGTGGTAGTGGCGGATCAGTAATCAGTAATCATCGGGGAGGCAGTCCAAATGAATACTTCACCGGCAGCCGCCTCGTTCTCCATCATTAGGGCAAATTACAGGGCCACAATATACATCATTAAACCGGGCACAAACAATTTATTAAAAGGCAATTAAGGAGACAAGAGAATGTCACTTCTCCCTGTAGTATTAATAGGCAGTAAAACGGCAGAGGGTTAAGGCTAATGCTGAACTTCCAGTCAACCTGACTAATGGCCTCTAGTTGTTCCAAAAACACAAGATTACCCTTTGCCTAGCTACCCAAACTCCTTGCTCTGGCCAAATGTTTTGCCACGCCCACGGGCATTCGTTTCTTCTCTGCAATGAGTCTGGATCTGAGTAACTCCATGACAATTTCTAGAACGGAAAAAACATTCTAAACGTTCTGATTGGTCCCAGAAACCGATGGACTGAGCAAGAGCCAGAACACACATGTGTAAAGCCTATGGGTAAAGCAGAGGTTTGAAAATGTGTCAATGGCTTTGTTACTCCGATTGGTTAGAGATGATCCGATCACTGATTACTTTGTTTGGTACAACACCCCTCAATTTGACATCACCACAAACTACTTCAATCACGGCAACCTCAGACTGAAGTTCATAGCAAACAAAAGAGCAACGGGGAAAAAAATTCAGTTTGAGTCGTAAGGCAAGAAGACTCTACCCCTACACTTCAATATAGTTATTTCTGTTGAGTCACCGCTCATGATAAAGGCACCTCAGGGGAAAAAAGGGTTGTACATCAAACCTTTTTCATCTAAAGAAACTTGTCATTTTAGGGTTCGTTGTTGGGTGAAAAGGTTCTACCTGGATCCAAAAAGAATTATCCTACAGGGACAAGCCAGAGAACACTGTATGGCACCTTTCTATTTAAAGAGTGATCAAAACAAGGTGAGGTAATGTCAACACAACGTACACTATGAGCCATAAATGCAAGGCAGTCGAACCTGGCATTTCAATGGATATACAGTTGGGGATAAATACGAGGTCTCAGTCATCAACCTTCAGTTTATTTAAAATTAACGCACCCAGTTTCGTCGTAGTAGAGGTGCAACCTTTTTCAATACTTTAGAGCGGTTATTTCCCAGCGAGTCTTGATGACACCACACCTGACATTCACACTTAGTTAAGGGTACATTACTAAAGTTTTTACAAATGGCACAAAGTTTGACCACACACACACACATCCAAAACTAACTGGGAAAGGTCAATCACTGCAAAAATAGCAGGTCCACATAAATAAATGCCTTTAAATAAAAGTTGCATTACAATGTGGTGAAAATTGTGGTGACTTTGGTCAACTAGTGACCGGACAAAGGAGAGGAACTAGATTTGTGTAGCAGGATGACAGATTGTGTGTGTTTGTTGTACGAGTGTTAACATTAATATGTTTTTCAATAGTTTGCCTGTGCAGGTTACTTTAGTGATTTGAGTGTGACCAGACCACGTTCCCAAAGATAAAAGAAAATGTAATCCAACAAGCAGACATTCACATAACTGCCACTTAATAAAAAGGGAATTGAAAGATGGAGATAAGATTCTGTTTAAAATAAATATGGCTTTGCATATGTCAATCAAGATGACAGATCTGCATGGGTTTCTTCACTGGCAAATAAAGCTATAGTGAGGGACCTGGGATTTGCTAGTAACTTTGGTAGGAGGGCAGGAAGCAAAGCATTACAAATCACTGACACACATGGACACCACATTCAGTCATGAAAATAAGGCACAAAAATACTTAACATACTAGCTAGCATGTGCTCAAAATTAAACTTCAAGTTTTGCATAAAGGTAGATTCAGCTATACAAATGTCAGTAGCTGCATATCAGGCCGATATCCACAACAACAAAGATAGTGAAGCGAGAGGATAATCTACTCCGCAGTAGTTGCCCCTGAACTGTCACATTTCCAGGAGAGTGAAACGACCTCCCATGCACATGCGAAGATGCTCTGTATGGGAATGTGGGTGCTCACAAGTACAGCCTATTGTATAGCGTTTATTCCTCAATATCTTTGTTTCACACTGCTGCTCGTATCGGTGAGTCTCAGTTTAAAGGAAATGCTTCGTAGCATTGGAGATGTGCAATAATATACTACAAGATCAATAAATAATTAAGGATAGTGATATAATTTTACAATCATACAATTTGCACAATATTCAACATCAAATACACCCCAAAAATGTTTTGTCTCAGTATCAGTGCCAAATGTCAATTTTTCTGAACTCCCATAATTTTCGTTGTCTCAGAACAAACTGTGGCAGTGGAAATCAAACAGGACAAATGTTTCACTGAAAAATAATAATAAAACAAATTAAAACAATATGAACAAAATAAAAACCCTGAGATTTCAGATTCAGATGCAACATTGAGGTCACCCATTTTACAAAATGCGTCACAGCAGGGGCGGGACAGATGACAAGCAGCCACCAGATGTGTCAGTTACTAGGCTGACCAATGATGAAATCTAGCGGCTTTGGCAGCCGTGACCCTGATTTCAACCAGTTTTACTCTTAAGACTCTTTCTTGCATTCAGCAGCTTGACACGAGGAGACTGTGTTGAGGTGTGGGTGAGGTGTTCAGCTGATGCTCAGGGCACCACAACACAACACTCCTAACCGTTCAGTCCACATTACAATAGGCCTCAGTGCTCTCAGCCGTCAGGCCCATTCATTCTACCCACTGGAAATCCAGTACTACTCTACCCTGCTTGTCTAAATTAGCACCTCCCCCTGGTGTCCCTGTGTCAGGGTGGGGCTGAGTGAGGTCACTGGGTAAAGCTCTTCTTGATGGCCACATTGGGAAAGAGTCCGCAGAGCTCTTGGACGATGCGGGCGTCCACCTGCGAGCAGAAGGACACGTCCAGGAGGAGGAGCTTAGGACACGCCTGCAGCAGCTTCCTCAGGGAAGAGGAGCTTACCATCCGGGTGCCTGTCAATCAACAACACAAACATACCACATGAGGGAGCAACATTTATGTGACCACTCAGAAATACATAGATTAATCAGATAGGCAATTACAGACAAATAATAGTGAATACTGTGTTTTAAATGCTCCAAGTAAAATACTATATCAAATATCGGGTGTGAACATAAAATGACTTTATATATACTTGTGTGAGAGACCGAGAGAAAGAGAGATAGATTAAGAAAGAAAGGGGGAGGTAGTACCCACCCAGTATGTCGAGGTGCTGTAGTGCGGGGCAGTTGGCAGCCAGTTCCTCAATGTCCGAGTCGCACACGGTGCGGTTGGCGGTGAGGAAGAGCTTCCTCAGGCACGGCAGGTTGCGGGCCAGGTGCTGGAAGCAGCCCGAGCTGCTCTGCAGTGTGGAGCACCAGCCCAGGTCCAGCTCCTCCAGTAGTCTGCACCCTGCAGCCAGCTCGGCCAGGCCACGCTCTGTCAGGTTTCTGCAGCGCCACAAGTCCAGGGAGCGCAGTGAGCGGCAGCGGACAGCCAGCATGCTGGCCACCATGTCATAGTCATCTATCTGCAGGGAGAATAGGGGTGGTGACCTCAGAGCTGTTAGCTAACATAAAATGACTGAATCAATTGTCATGATTCTTGATTGTGGTTAGGAGTTAAGCTGATTCTAGAATGTCTATCTGGCGCAAGAGCAGGGTATGATAGTGAGTGCATTTGTGGGGGGCATCTTACCATCACACAGCTCCCCAGGTTGAGGTGTCTCAGCTCAATGCAGAACGTTAGGATGCTCAACATGGCTGTTTGCTGCAGCAACATAAACAAAGCAAGAGAGAGAGAAAATGTCACGAAGTTGAGTTAAGTTTCTATCAACTCACCCAAAATATGATGATTGCACCCCTTTTTGTACACACACAGTAAAATGAGACTGAGGAATGTGTGTCAAAGGTGTCACTTCAAAAATTACAATAACAGGTCTACCCATGTTATTCAATATCTCTCCAAGATGACTTGTTCTGGCAAACACACAACTCAACAGGATTAGGGTAGTATAACATTTCAAAACGTTAAAAAAACACATTTGCTTATCACCTATCCACCATTGCTCGACAGGGATAGAGGTGAGATTTCAATGTGGAACTGTCAACATGCCACCGAATGGCAATTGAGTGTGCGTGACGTGTACTTTAGCAGGCATCTCGAATGCGTACGCTTGTGTGTTTCGAGTGTGTGTGTTGTGGTCTCTTTTTATGCCTATAGACAGCCAGAGAACTATTTAATTATACCAGTGACAGCTTAATGACAGACATCAGGGCTGGATGACACATAGGACTGCAGACACACACACACACACAGCCTGCTCAGACTGCCTGCAGTAAACAACCTGAAAACCTACACCTCAACCACACTGCACTGGAAAAACTACGGTATGGTGTCGGCCTTAGGAAAAGGCTGAAACATGAGAACAACACTCAGAAATGCTCTGTAAGGTTTTGTAGCAAGCCTGGGCGAGAACAGTGACCCGAGCTCTGAGTTCATTACAAATGATGACAGCAGAGAATTAGTCCTACGTAAACCACAATGATGCCATCCACAGGTCATGCATCTAATAGGAAACCCAACTACCTCTTAACCCATACACCGCCAATATACCCATGTGCATTAGCCTAAAAATAAGGCATAACTTGTGTTAGAACATCATCTCAATATATGCTACTCAGCAAACACTTTTAACCAAAGTGACAATGCAGTGAGTGCATACATTTTTAGTATGTGATCTCTATGGGAAATGAATCCACAACCTTAGCGCCGGCATCATGCTTAAGTTATGGGTGCCCCAAGGTTCAATACTCGGCCCACTACTGTTTACAACCTATATAAATAACATCGGTAATGCTGTAAAATGCAGATGAAACAGTGTTCCATTGCGCCATCGGTTGGCCAAGCCTTTTCACACTTGAAGTCTGATTTTCACTGCGGAGGACACTATTGGATCTAAAGCTAGTACTAAATTCAAACAAAACACATGCTTTTTTTCTAGGTCCCATAACCCAGATTTAACGGAATTTGTAATTACTAGTATGAACAGTAGTCACAAATTGAGCGAGTTCCTTCCTACAAATATCTTGGTATCTGGCTTGATGACAAACTGTCATTTAAAAAACATGTCACTGAGCTGGTGAAGATGTTGAAGTTCAAGGTTGGTTTCTTTAACAGGAAAAAAAACTTTTGTTAATAGGAAGGAAATTGTCCAGGCCACTTTTATGTCTATTTTGGATAATGGGGATATTATCTATATGCATGCAGCAGCATCTACACTTAAACCAATAGATGCTGTTTCCCATTGTGCCCTTAGGTTTATTACTGGTGATGGTTATAGAACTCACCATTGTGTTTTGTATCAAAAAGTGGGTTGAGCCTCTTTGTATGTAAGGAGAGGGCAGCATTTCTTTGTGTTTATCTACAAAGCACTCATACAGAAACGTCGTATGTATCTATCATTAATTCAATTTAGACATACAAATGACCAAACCCGGTCTCAGGCTTGGATAACACTGGACGCCCCTCCGGTCTCCACACAGTTGGGTAAAGCTGCTTTTTGTTTTTTTGCACCCTTGTTTTTTAAAATATTTTTTATTTATTTCACCACGTAGGCCAGTTGAGAGCAAGTTCTCATTTACAACTGCGACCTGGCCAAGATAAAGCAAAGCAGTGCGACAAAAAACGACAACACAGTTACACATAAACAAAACGTACAGTCAATAACACGTGGAACAACTTACAGAGCTCTCTGAAATGAGATGTTCTGGTCGCCCCTTGGTTAGTTCAGAGTAATGATCGGAGACCTCTATGTTGATAAATGGGTCTGTTTTTCTTAATATGGTTTGTAATTTTGTATATTGTATGTGTTTGATGCATTTATGCAGGGTTCATCTGTAAAAGAGACCCTAGTGTCAGAATGACTTTCCTGTGAAAATAAATAAATAAAATGCTCTTGCCACATTCTTACCAATTGAGCCACATCGGACCGAAGGAGCAATAGCATCCCTGTTCTTAACAGCGCGCCTAATGTGACGGATTCAAATCTCTGTTCGAAATTTAGAACGAGTAGGAATCTAATAGCGACAACTAGGATGGTTGCTAATATGACTAGGACCGTTCCTTTGGCTTCTGGACAATCAAAGAAAGTTGATACGAAAACCAATAGAACTGGAGAGAAATGCTGTTTAAATGGCATGAAGTCTTCATGAAAGAATTGCCTCCACATTTCTATGGTTGGATTTTTGGTAGGCTACTTTGAAGCAGGGTAAGACTTTCCTCGTTACAGGGAAGTAAAACTTTCAGGTTTCAAACAATTGGCGCAACGGTCTAAGGCACTGCATCTCAGTGCTAGGGGCGTCACTACAGACCCTGGTTCGATTACAGGCTGTATCACAACCGGCCGTGATTGGGAGTCACATAGGGTGGAGCACAATTGGCCTAGCATCGTCCGGGTTAGGGTTTGGCTGGGGTAGACCGTCATTGTAAATAAGAATTTGTTCTTAACTAGTTAAATAAAAGGTTAAAAAAAAAATATAATAATAATACTGCCTCATGCTTACATTGCAAAGTGGTGTCTACCGTTGACCTGCCTGCCTACCGTTGACTATAGCCAATGCACTCGAATGGCAAATGGGAGGCTCTTTTTAATTACGAGTTGAGAAATACAAATTGGAACTCTTTTTAAATTGTGGCCATCAAAACAGTTAACAATTCTAAATGCAATCGTGTGCTATTTGTTACGCAATGACTGGGCTTATAAAAGGTTGTTTCACTCCAGTAGGCTACCAGCTTTTTGAGGAGCTGCTCTCGAGCTGTCTGACAGTTGATAGGCTATTCCGCTCCTCAGACTAGGCTCTGTATGACGTGCGTGTGTGATAAGTAAGATACATGATTATGGCTAACGAAAATACACACTTGCCAATTTAATTCCAGTAAATTATGCAAATTAACCTATAGACTGATAAGCATGACCGGTCAAATGCATTTTTGGTGGCTAACCGATTAGCATCCCTATTTAGCATACAGTGCCTTCAGAAAGTATTCACACCCCATTGCTTTTTTCACATTTTGTTGTGTTACAGCCTGAATTTAAAATGTATTGAATTGAGATTTTTTGTCACTGGTCTACACATAATACGCCATAATGTCAAAGTGGAATGTTTTTCAAAATGTTTACAAATTATAATTAAAAATGAAAAGCTGCAAGGTCTGGAGACAATAAGTATTCAACCCCTTTGTTTATGGCAAGACAAAATAAGTTCAGGAGTAAACATTTGCTTAACAAATCACAAATTGCATGGACCCACTCAGTGTGCAACAGTGTTTAACCCTTTGCTGTAGATTACTGAGAATTTTCAAGATAAAGCTCATTCTCACACATTTCAAACAAACAGACATAGCTCAAAAACAACGAACAAAATGACAATTACAAGTTAACTTAAAGAATAGGTTGTGCTCTTTAAAACTATGCCACCACATTCATGTCAATAGGAATAACACTCATTGCCTTCCATTGTGTAAAGACACTATCAAAAAAGGATTAACACTCAACACAACAAAAAAAACTAGTTTTAAAATTGCAGTACATTTGACTAAATTACTCACTTAAAAATGTACCAAGCACAACCCATACTTAAATATTATTATACATATGAATAAATCAAATTATCCAAAATGTGATCAGAGGACAATATTCAGAAACCTTTTCAAAACACACACACAAAGTAATCCATTTGATTGACAATGATTCTTACTTCTGTAACAATGTTGAAATGCAAACAACTATTCAGAGACTACAGTATTTCAAAATGTAGGTAACCTCGCTCAATAAGATTTAGTTCAGACCCGGGCTGACACAAAATGTAGAAATAGTAGCCTCCTTTGACAATTCAGTGAATGCAACAAGTATTAGATGGAGACGGAAAAAAGAGAATATACAAAACACAACAACTGTTCAGAGACAAAAGACTTGTAGGACAAATTCATATTTCACACTGTCACTTTAGTGTTTGCATTTAGCCTACAACATGGAACTTCTAGAAGCATGGCCCCATCCTGCTAAGTGGCATAGACCACGTAGGAGGTTTCTACATATCTCCCATTTTTGCACTGCGTCCTCTCTTGTGCCCTTCAAACTTCACCTGCTTTCAAATGAGTTGCAACTCGGTCGACACGCCCTGGTGCCACATTCGTCTCCCCTCTTCCTGCCACTGTAGCAATATCAAAGTTAATGCACAAGCAGCATTTCGAATGCCTTCAGGGACCAGCGCCTGTGTTTTCTGGGAAGGGGCCTTTACAGGATCCCCCATAAAATGTACGCTTAGGATGGCAATGTTGAGCATCCCCCAAAACACATACTTCCACCATTTTCTACCTGTGCGTCCAACATTGTAATAGCTCCTCAGTTGGTCAAGATGGTCAACCCCGCCAATGTTCTTGTTGTAATCCATTACAAGCTCTGGAACAGATAGAAGTTCCTACTACTTTTAAAAACAACTCCAAAACCCACGTCACTGTCACTTTAGGCCCAGGCTGTGTGGTACAAGGGTGAATGGTGGGACTTAAGGCAGACACGCCATGGAAGTGTAGGCTCCCCTCTCAGGTGTGCTCCCTCTCCCTCCACTCTTTGCTCCCTCCTCTTCACATCTCTATCCCTCCAATTATCTCTAACTCCTATTCCTCCCTGCCTTTTACTGCTGAGCCCTGACTCTCGACATCACTTCCTTCACTTTCACTGACCTAGAAGAACAGTAACAGAGGGAGAGGAGCAACAAATAGGCTACAATTGTAGTCAGGAACATAATCTCTCTCCCTGTCTTGCTCTTCCTTCCTCTATACACATACTATCTTCCTAATAAGGGGTTTCCATAATAAATTGTGTGATAAAGTTAGCTACACGCCTCCCATTCCACACATGCACGCACACACACTCTCGCTCTCCTCCAATCAACTCTTGCTTTCTTGCCTGACAGACTAACTAATTAACTAGCTGGCTATAGCAAGCAGTTTCCATATAATTACATTGGTAGAAACAAGACAAAACAAGCAACTAGTTAGTTGACGATATACAGCTAAACACTGCAACTATTTCCAAGAGACAGAGAGCAATCATTCGAGCTTGACCACTGGCACGGATGTGCTCGCCTGTACCAACCAAATTATGATTTACTAATCTGTGAGCTATTCCCCAAGTATCACAGCATCAAACATTGAAGACACCAATACCTCACAAAGAAGGGCACTTATTGGTAGATGGGTAAAAAAAGAAAAAAAGCAGACAGTGAATATCCCTTTGACCATGGTGAAGTTACTCATTACACTTTGGAATGTGTATCAATACACCCAGTCACTACAAAGATACAGGCGTCCTTCCTAACTCAGTTGCCGGAAAGGAAGGAAACCACGAGGCCAATGGTGACTTTAAATCAGTTAACGTTAGAGTTGAATGGCTGTGATAGGAGAAAACTGAGGATGGATCAACAACATTGTAGTTATGCCACAATACTAACCTAATTGACAGAGTGAAAAGAAGGAAGCCTGTACATAATAAATCTATTCCAAAACAAGCTTCCTGTTTGCAACAAGGCACTAATATAATACTGCAAAAAATGTGGCAAACCAATTAACTTTTTGTTCTGAATACAAAGTGTTGTGTTTGGGGCAAATCCAATACATTACTGAGTACCACTCTCCATATTTTCAAACATAGTGGTGGTATGCTAGTAATCATTAAGGACTGGGGAGTCTTTCAGGATAAAAAAACAAAACGGAGCTAAGCACAAGCAAAATCAGTGAAGACAGTGAATGTTCCTGAGTGGCCGAGTTACAGTTTTGACTTAAATCTACTTGAAAATATATGGCAAGACCTGAAAATGGTTGTCTAGCAATGATCAACAACCAATTTGACACAGCTTAAAGAATATTGTAAGGAACAATGGGCAAATGTTGCACAATACAGGTGTGGAAAGCGCTTAAATATTTACCCAGGAAGACTCTGGTGTAATCATACAGCTGTAATCATTGCCAAAGGTGCTTCTACAAAGTATTGACTCAGGGGTGTGAATACTTATGTAAATTAGATATTTCTGTATTTAATTGTCAATACATTTGCAAAAAGTTTTCACAGTCATTATGGGGCATTGTGTGTAGATGGGTGTTTTTTTATTTTTTATTTAATCAATTTTGAATTCAGGCTATAACACAACAAAATCTGGAATAAGTCAAGGGTTACTTTCAGAAGGCACTGTACCTCTATCTTTGTGCGGTAGAGCACTAGCCGGCGCAGTTGGGTGAGCTTGGAGATGTGTGTAAAGGCCTGGGGGTGGAGGCGGTCGCACGAGGACAGGTTGAGCTCCTGCAGCCCGGGACACGTCTGGGAGATGACCTCCAGACACGGTTCACTCAGGAAGTGACAACACGACAGCTCCAGACACACCAGGCTCCCGCCACATGCCTTCATGAAGCTGAGGGGGAGGAGGGGGAGGAAGTCAGACCTGTGTTGTGGCGTGGCAACACAATATTAACAGGGAAGTTCCGGATTTGACAACTTTATGTTACTTTCAGTCTCAAGTTTTATTAGTTGCATGTACGGGATACACATGGTATACACCGTCCAACTAAAAAATGCTTACTTGCAGGTTCCTTCTCGACAATGCAACACCAATAAATAATAAAAGGTAAGAATATGAACATAAAGTAAATGGCTCAGTAGAATAAAGATTTTAGCACAAGTAAAATACAGAAAGGTACAATTTATAGTCCAATATTTACACAGATGGTTCCTCACCCTGAAATCAACGGAAGTGATGGGCACACACATGCCACACTGAAGACAGAGACCAATGAACCACAAATGTCCAGATCCTCTAGCCCCCCCACCCCCATAACTCACCTGCTGAAGCCAGTGAGGGTGAGGGCTCCGCGGTTGCCGGTCCAGGAGAGGTTGAGTCTCTGGAGCAGGGTGCAGCGGCCCTGCAGGTGGCCCAGGGAGGTGTCACTGAGGCGAGCCCAGTATGGCTGCAAGCTCAGCTGGATGTACTGGAGGGGGTCACAGCAGTGCTGGTGGAGTAGCTTACAGGTCTGGGTCAGGCGACACAGGTCGGGCAGGGTCAGGTGCCTGACTATGAGCTGGATCAACTGCAGGGGGAAGAGGGAGGGAGGGAGAATTACAGAAAGAGAATAAGAGAGAAGGGAGGATGGTGGGAGAGGGGGTAGAGGGAGAGAGAAAGATAAATAATTGAGGAAGAGAGAGAGATAAGGAAAGCAAGAAAGAAAGCAAGAGAAATGTAAACAGAAGGGATGATGTCAGGCAGAGCAGATTAATATAAAAAAGTGTATGTGGCACACACACAAAGCAATATTCTTGTGGCAGTGAATCTGCTTGTTTGTCTAATATGGATGTGTGCTTCTCTCAGTAAGACAGAGGTAGAGAGAATAGATGTGTGTATGTGTGCAGTGAATAAACAATACACTGTGTGTTCAACAGGGTATCAGCAAGCAGATAATAGCTATATTGTATTTCACACACACACACACAGGTTGTGAGGAGTATGGCAGCGGTTTGGGGAGTAGTACTTAAAACCAAGAGAATAGCCAGTGTTTTTAAGCTTGTCTTAGAAAATATGACATGTCTTTATGACATGAAAATTACTAAGCATAATATCAAATATCTCCATGGGTCCAAGCCAGTATGTTTAGGTCTATGGGAGATATCTTTTGTCCAATTAAGTCCTCGCAAAGTGCAAAAACTGCCCAAGATATCCTAAGCATAAACATTTTCAGTAGATAGGACTACACTCAAAGCTGCAATATGTCACTTTTTGGGCGACCCGACTGAATTCACATTTAAAAAATCTATATCACGTTATAGATCTGTCATTCTCATTAAAAGCACGTCTAAGAAGCATTATATCTGTTCTATGTGTGCTATTTCTATGCTTCCATTAAGTTTCACTTCTGCATATTTTACTTTCAGTTTTGTACACCAGTTTCAAACAGCTGAATATACAATATTTTTGGTTATGGAAAATATTTTTCATAGCGGTTTAGATGGTACAATGATTCTCTAAACTATACTTGCTTGTTTTAGCCACATAAACTGAAATCAGGCGAACTATTCACATTTTTGCCACCAGGAAATGGCGGAGCGATTTCTGCATAGTCCATCTTTAAAACCAAAGCGAGAATTGTTTGGAAAACAGCATCTTGCAATTGTCCTGCAACTATTGCTGTTTCGTGGACAGAAAATGCATCCAGCAGCCATATACGAGTGTTGTAGTATATGTGAGTGTCTAATAGCGTATTCTCTCTACCTCGTAGGGCAGTTTATCGAAGTATCCATTCCCCAGGTTAATGTGCTTGCCATCCCCGGCCTGTCTGGAGGAGGCTCCCGGGTCAGACAGCTCCTCATCACTGTCACTCAGGTCACAGATGTCGATCCTGGGCATCTTATAAAGGGAGAGGATGGGCCTCTCTTTCTGGCCGCGCAGGACGACGGCGTCCAGCTCCGTGTAGTACTTTAGCAGGGAGCTGTTGACCTCCACGCGGATCAAGTTGGTGGGGAAGCTCAGCTGCTTGATGCCGGGGGAGAACTGCCTGGCCTGGGGGGTCAGCATCTTGGTGGGCTCCTCAGCCCACAACACCTCCCACCTGGGGACAGACAGAGGTACACCTCTCAGGAGGTACACACGCACTCACCACTCTTTAAATCTGAGACATTCACTTAGTGCAGTTTTCCCATACACATACTAAGCCTAGTCCTGAACGAATAAAACGTGCTCAATGGAGAATCTAACTGAAAGTCCTTCTTATTCCGAGACTAGGCTTAATCTGTGTCCGGGAAACCAGCCCATAGAGTACAAACCCGAATTCCGTTGTGGTCCTCTGTAGCTCAGTTATTAGAGCATGGCGGTTGCAACGCCAGGCATGGGTTAGAGTCCCAGGACTACCCATATGTAAAAATAACATTAAAAATGTGCACCCATGACTTTAAAAAAGGTCCAATGCAGCCGTTTTAATCTCAATATCAAATCATTTCTGGGTAACAATTAAGTACCTTACTGTGATTACTTTTGACCATTTTAATTGATAGCAAACAAAATAGCTTCATAGCAAAGAGCAGTTTCTCAAGCAATCATTTTTCTAGGACTGTCAGAGTGGGGAGGGGGAAACTGAAAACTAGCTGTTATTGGCAGAGAGGTTTGGAACTCTATCTTATTGGTCTATTAACTAATTAATAGAAAAAGTATATTCCACAATTGAGAGCATCTTGACTGGCTGCATCATTGACTGGCTGCATCATTGCTTGGTTTGACCCCTGCACCTCCCTCGATTGCATGGCACTACAGAGGGTAGTGCCATGCGACCCAAGCCATAGACTGTTCTCTCTGCTTCCACACGGAAACTGGTACCGGAGCAACAAGTATGACACCAACAGGCTCCTGAACAGCTTCTATCACCAAGCCATAAGACTGCTAAACAGATAACAAAATGGCTACATGGACTATCTGCATTGAACACACGCTAGTCTGTTACATATCCTGATGCCTAAAACTCGAATTAAACGGTGTCTCAAATAGTCGCCTGTCTCTTTTAATAGTCGGGTATCGGCACACATTTCAGCACATAAACGCCTGTTTCAAATAAACGCTGGGTCAAAATGAATTGTTTGAGGTTACCATGGACACAGCTTTGATATTCTTACGGTCATGTGCATTAAAAACATTCTTTAAAAATGCTGTCATCGTTGCTAGCCATGGCGCCACCAAAAAGAAAACACGGCTTGTGATTACCCTGTACCGCTCTCCATGGTGCTGAATGGCGAAATTGGGGTGTATGATAGGCAGCTTAGTCTTTGCAAGTCTGACCTGCGATAGATTTGTTATTATAATGGTCACAATAAACAATATGGTAGTCTTTTCAAAATTGTATTGAGCAAACGCTGTGTGCATTAAGGAAATAGACGACTGACTCAAATAGAAGCCTGTCTCATTATAATACGCACCGGTTGTGTTGAGAAATTGAAGTAAACGAACACCCTGGCTATTAACTTGAGTTTTACGGTATTATTTTTTTTTTACCCTTATTTTACCAGGTAAGTTGACTGAGAACACATTCTCATTTACAGCAACGACCTGGGGAATAGTTACAAGGGAGAGGAGGACGGATGAACGAGCCAATTGTAAGCTGGGGATGATTAGACGACCGTGATGGTATGTGGGCCAGATTGGGAATTTAGCCAGGACACCGGGGTGAACACCTCTACTCTTACGATAATTGTCATGGGATCTTTAGTGACCATAGAGTGTCAGGACACCCGTTTAACACCCCATTCGAAAGACCCCAATCACTGCCCTGGGGCATTGGGATCTTTTTTTTTTAGACCAGAGGAAAGGGTGCCTCCTACTGGCCCTCCAACACCACTTCCAGCAGCATCTGGTCTCCCATCCAGGGAACTACCTGGACCAACCCTGCTTAGCTTCAGAAGCAAGCCAGCAGTGGGATGCAGGGTGGTATATAGGGAAGGTGTGAAAGTGGCTATGGATGAAAAGCAGAGATTTTACAATAGAAGATTTGTCAAACTACATTTCTACAACCCGAGTCCCACACCACCACTGGTCCTTACCTGACGTCTGTGGGAGGGTTCTGAGAGAAGGGGTTGAGGGAGCAGGCCATGATCTGGACAATGGCCCCCGGGTGGTAGGTCTCCAGCACCTCCACAGCTGTGGGGTAGACGGGCTCCTCAAAGGCCAGCTCGATGTAGTCCTGGCTATGGAAGGCCTTGGGCGTGCGGCGGAAGGGCAGAGGCGCGCTGGCACACTGCTCCCACCACGTCCCGTAGGCCCTGAACACGGCCGTCTGGGTGAAGTCCCCAGAGCTGGGGTAGACGTTGGGCATGCCGGCCAGGTTCCACATGGTGTACGACATGCTGTTCTCACTGCCGTAGTGGGAGCTGAAGTCCAGCACCTCTATAGGATAGGATAAGGTTAGTCCATCTGATCCCAATCCACCAGACAAAAGCACACAAACACACATTTTGGGAGGAGCACAGTGTCAGCTCCAGTGCAGCACACCTGGAGCTATTTTAAGGGGTTGGACTAAGTGCCTTGCTCAAGGGCACAATAGCAGGTGAATGATCATACCTTTGGCATACTGTTCCACCTCCACGCTGATGGGCAGGGTGGCCCGCTGGCCTGACTCCACAGCCCGCCTGCTGGTCAGCGCCTCACCCCGAGTTCCGCTCCTGGACCGGCGCCGCAGACAGATATAGTAAAACATGCTCAGAAGGGTTAGCATAGGGAACAGTGGGTCAGGGGAGCAGTGGGCTGGGTGTGGCTTGTGGGAAGAGGCCCCAGAAGCCCGCCTGGCTCGGGAGGTCGTGCTCAACACAGTGCAGGCTACAGGCCCAGCCACATACAGGACCTGTGGGTTCGGGAAAGAAACAAAAAGACACACAAGGCAAGAGTTAGAAAAGCAAGACAGAAAAAGATTCCCCATTGATCTTCAAGAGTGCTAGTAGTAAAATCTTGGGCATATCCTTTCTTTTCTTCACAAATAAGCAAATGTATCTGTCTAAGGGATGGATCGAAGTCAACTTTATAGCTTGCTATTACAATAATAGATTTTATTAAAAACAATATATTTCTTGCTCATGATGTTATTGAGTTCTTGACCTCACAATAAGCCAGATTCAAGTAACTTACACTGTGGTTCTGAAACTTGAAGCATTGCGGCACAATCAATAATTGCATAATTCATTTCAATCTTCATTTGAACAAGAGGGCTGTGTGTTGGAGCCTATTTCTTCCTATTTAAGAAATAAAAGGTAGGCCTACCTGTTTGACAGACAGCATTAGGCTATAGGCTGATATGTCCATAGATTTGGTCGGTCAATTACTCCACCCACCGTGCACTTTTTAAATAGCCTACCTCCAAGTCAGTGAAGGGCTGTTCAGTTAAATCCAAGACTCAAATTGAGGGGGTATGAGAGGGTGCCATAAGCCTGCCTTTTATTAAAGAAAATGGCAAAAAGCAGAGGCCTACCCCTTGTCATCTTAAAACGGATCCAATTGTATAAAGTGATCAACAGTGCCTTCGGAAAGTACTTTTCCCACGTTGTTAGGTTACAGCCTAACATGCTGACCAGACCGGACACGTAGCATGCGCGATCGTTGCAAAATAAATGTTGAAATATATGTTATTCAATTATTGCACCCACACTGCTCGCGCGCACCAACGAGCGTCTGCGTTACCAAGGTCTAAAATAGAAGTCATTCCTATTTCTGACGCATTTCGCGCTGAAAGTCCTGCCTCTCCCATCTCCTCATTGGTTTATAGAAGCAAGTACCCACTTAAAGACGAACTGTTTTGCCGGTTGTCGTGGTAATACTATGAAAGTTTAGATGCGATCACCATATAAGTTCAACGATGAAAAAGCCTGGAAGGAGGAGAGATGACTAGAAACGATTCGGTTGGCCGTTTTAGGTGTGGATTAATTTGTTGGAGTAGAGGACCTTGTGCATTTCAGGTAAAATAACAACTCAATGTTTATATCCCAGGACAAATTAGCTAGCAACAGCAAGCTAACTAGCTAAATTGCCATACATGTTTAATGCTTTTCGACCTGTCCCCAAATTGATGTCATTGGTTTAGAGTTTGTTTTGATATTTGAACCTTCGTGTCGTGATCACGTTTGGTGTAGGGGGACAAAATAAATTTGCGCACGCGCGCAGCCGGTTTGGGTTCCGTGTTATTCTAAAATTGATTGGGGAAAAAACAATGACAAAGTAAAAAACAGGTTTTTACAAATTTTTGTTGATTAATAAAAAATAAAAAAAAACTGAAATATAACATTTACATAAATATTCAGACCCTTTACTCAGTACTTTGTTGAAGCACCTTTGGCAGCGATTACAGCCCAGAGTCTTCTTGGGTTTGACGCTACAAGCTTGGCACACCTGTATTTGGGGTTTCTCCCATTTCTTTTCTGCAGATCCTCTCAAGCTCTGTCAGGTTGGATGGGGATGCACAGCTATTTTCAGGGCTTCCAGAGATGTTCGATCGGGTTCAAGTCCGGGCTCTGGCTGGGCCACTCAAAGACATTCAGAGACTTGTCCCGAAGCCACTCCCGCATTGTCTTGGCTGTGTGCTTAGGGTCATTGTCCTGTTGGAAGGTAAACCTTCGCCCTAGTCTGAGGTCCCAAGCGCTCTGGAACAGGTTTTCATCAAGGAGCTCTCTGTACTTTGCTCCGCTCATCTTTGCCTCAATCCTGACTAGTCTCCCAGTCCCTGCCGCTGAAAAACATCCCCACAGCATGATAATGCCACCACCATGCTTCACAGTAGGGATGGTTCCAGGTTTCCTCCAGACATGATGCTTGGCATTCAGGCCAGAGTTCAATCTTGGTTTCATCAGACCAGACGATCTTGTTTCTCATGGTCAGCGTGTTTAGGTGCCTTTTGGTAAACTCAAAGCGGGCTGTCATGTGCCTTTTACTGAGGAGGGGCTTCCGTCTGGTCACAGGCCTGATCGGTGGAGTGCTGCAGAGATGGTTGTCCTTTTGGAAGGTTCTCCCATCTCCACAGAGGAACTCTGGAGTTCTGTCAGAGTGACCATCGGGTTCTTGGTCACCTCCCTGACCAAGGCCCTTCTCCCCCGATTGCTCAGTTTGGCTGGGCAGCCAGCTCTAGGAAGAGTCTTGGTGGTTCCAAACTTCTTTCATTTAAGAATGATGGAGGACACTGTGTTCTTGGGGACATTCAATGCTGCAGACATATTTTGGTACCCTTCCCCAGATCTGTGCCTCGACATAATCCTGTCTCTGGGCTCTACGGACAATTCCTTCGACCTTATGGCTTGGTTTTTGCTCTGACATGCACTGTCAACTGTGGGACCTTATATAGGCAGGTGTGTGCCCTTCCAAATCATGTCCAATCAATTGAATTTACCACAGGTGGACACCAATGAAGTTGTAGAAACATCTCAAGGAAGATCAATGGAAACATGATGCACCTGAGCTCAAAGGGTCTGATTAATACTGTAAATAAGGTATACATTGTGTTTTTATTACACTTCTAAAAACCTGTTTTTGCGTAGACATTATGGGGTATTGTGTATAGATTGCTGAGGATTTTAAAATTGTATCCATTTAAGAATAAGTGCTGTAATGTAACAAAATGTGGAAAAAGTGAAGGGGTATGAATAGTTTCCCGAGGGCACTGTATAACAGCGCTTTGGTCCGCAATGTTTTAAGCTAGAAACAAGCTGTAAAATACAGAGGAAAGACGTGACTCGGATGCATATGGGAATATCATTGATTAGTTGACATTCAGAGGCTGAGCTACAATCTTCTGCAGCCGAAGAAACAAAAACTAGACTTTACTTGGGAAGTAATCTAATTGTCACTATCAATTGATTAAGCTACTCACTTTTTGTACAATAAAATGTTTTAAACCCAGACAGCTTTTAGGGAAACACTTGTAACCTTCTCTCATTGGGTTAAGCCACGGAAGAAGAGTAGCCAGCAGTTAAAACGTACATTTTTATGCGTGGGTAGGCATACTGTCTGCGTAGGCCTAACTTTTGAAAGTACCAAGCTCAGATTCCTAATGACGTCTCAAATTGAATTATTAACAGGGACAGTTTCTTTGCAAACAAGACACACTGATTTGGCATGCAATTCCACGTCATTCTACGTAATTTTAATACCACACAAATTACAGAAACTGTCCCTGTTAATAATTAAATCTGAGGCGTCATTAGGAATCTGAGCTTGGTACTTTCAAAAGTTAGGCCTACCCAGACAGAGTATGCTTACCCACGCAGACAAATGTAAGCCAGCAAATACGATGGTAGATTCATCCAATGTTTTTACTATAAATGAGATCTTTCCACCCCTACTCTTCTCCACGGTGAACCCACAATCTTGTGGCCCGCAGCCCTGAGCACTATCAAAATTTCTGCATTGCCATGTAACGCTAACAGGACAAAAAGTCAAAGAAGTGAGGGCAAATGGTAGACATATTCTCTGCTATCCATATTGTTTTAATTATTATTTTGGGTATAGGGGAGGGTCACTTGTTTTCCCAAGCATTCAGGGAGGGTTTAGGTCAAATATATTTTGCTTGAGGGAGGGCCATCCATTTTCATTTCAGAGGTCAGACATTCACCATGTAACCCTTATAACATTTACTCCCTAAACTGACATTGTATCTTTTAGTCTACAAAAGTTTGAGTATTATTCTCTACCTTAGCAGTATGTATGTTTTTTGGTTTGCTGTCTGTTTCTTCACACCAAACAGATGTTTGCTACAGTACTGCTCTGCCACACAGTGGAGAGAATGGGCCAACTCTCCTTGATAACTAGTCCTGCTGATACCACTTTGGTTGGAGGTAAGTAGCAAATGGCTCAAGGAGAGGGATATACTACAAAGCAAGATCAATGAGTTAGCCAGCTAACTTGTCTATATATTCTGAAAAAAACTTAGTTTTTTAACATTTTTATTTTAAAGATGAGCTTGAAATAGGCATGGTCTGATTGACCCAACAACCAAAAACATATTTCTTAGTTTAGCTTTTCTAATGAACCAGCTAGCTGGCTTACTTATTGATTCTGTGGTCCTGTGTAGCCAGTTGGTAGAGCATGGTGCGTGCAACACCAGGACTGTGGGTTCCACGGGGACCAGTATGAAAAAATAAATAAAAATAAATCTGAAAATGTATGCACTCACTACTATAAATCACTCTGGATAAGAGTGTCTGCTAAATGACTAAAATGCTAAATGTAGTCTACCCCTCAGTTTTTGGTCAGAAGGCACACAAAACACTCCACAATGACATCACACCACTCATGTTATTATCGAAGTTTACACTGTGGTTTCAGTGTTACACAAAAACTCCTAGCCTAGGCTTACTGTTACATGTCTAAAATGAGGAAGAACTGCTGTCGTACTTCCTGCCTAACCATTCGGTTTTCCATTAACACAATCTTCCTCTTTGGTTAGGCCTAGGCAATATCAATATCATATAGCAATCATAAATTATAGCCTGCTCCACCACATGAATTTAGTCTCAAACCAACAGATTGGAAAGCAAGTTTCCTTGCAAAGATACTGGCAAAAAGATTAAAACATTTCAGCACCAGATAACACCTTCAAAGTCAAATTATTGTATTATTGATAAATAATACTTAATGTTGAGCTGAAACATCAAAGCTTTAGATGTGTCAAATGATCTTTCCTCTACGTGAGCCTACCCCCACCCTAGCCAATATTTGTAGATAGAATCCCTTTAGTTTCCACAAATTCTTGACATAGCTAACTAAGCTAACCCTACCCCAAACATCTGTCAACTAGCGACAGAACATGCCATTGCAGCAATGACAGATTTAGCTTGTTACGTCGTCGTTGTTGTTGTTGTTGTAACGTTAATTAGTTCTTGTGATGTACTATAGCTAGCTAATGATAAACCATGGAACACACATTAACGTTAATCACCCAGGAATGTGGCTAGGTTAGCTGTGATTATCTTGACATATGGTGGACCAAAAATAAACCAGTAAAAATAAATATAATTTCAGCTCAAATTGATGCAAATGCTCACTTAATCTAATATTTAGAAGACATGATAATATGACGTTTGTAACTGAAGAACATGTAAGTGGATATTGTAGCCAGGTAGCTAACGTTAGCGTTGGCTAGCATGATTTGTCCAGCTAGCAAACGACCAACTACTGTGGAAGACTCAATAATAAGAACAAATATAACAAGGTTTACATATGTACTTACGTTAACAGTAGATCAAATTAAGCATTCATATAGCAAGACTGTCTTTGTTCCATATCTGAGATTATTTTAGCAGAAATCCTAAAACGGCAGACTTTTGTTCTCGCTTCTGTTTACATCGAGTATTAATGCCTATGAAACAGAGCATTGTGGGAATTATAGTCTTTTGTACTGGAAATATATTTATTCTGGTTTTGTGTGTGTGATTATAATCAGGAATTGAAAAAAAGTGTGAATAAAACATTTGTCTGTCAGAATTGACTGAGAATGTAGTGGTGTGACATTTATCCTCTCCTGCCACAACCTGCCTCTGACCTCTCAAGGCAGAGGGACTGCATTGTTGTCTGTCCGTCACACACACACACACACACACACACACACACACACACACACACACACACACACACACACACACACACACACACACACACACACACACACACACAGATATATATATATGAATATATATATATGTATATATTCATATATATATATATATATATATATATGAGAGAGAGAGAGAGAGAGAGATTAATGGATGCTTATGGTCATGTCTTGGCTGGCATTTGCATAGATGAATGACTTGTCCATTCACTTTGTCTCTCTGGTGCATTGAGGTCCTATTGTCACCACAAAAGAGCAGTGGATCCCTACGGAACCCTCAGCAGCCAATCACAAGCCAAGCTCTCATTAGCAGGCGTCCTTTGTGGGTGAGGAGAGCCGATTAATTACCTTTGACTAACAGAGCTGCATTTCTCTCTTTCTCTCAATTTTAACCTTTTGTTTTTTTTGTAAAAAACACATTTTCATGAACATCAAAAACTTTTTTTTTTATCTTTGAAGCTTTGATTTCAATTCAATGACCAAATAGCCAAATATATTTGGCATCATAAATTAATTGACACGATTAGCATATTTTTCTTGTCAGACAAAAATTAGAAAGGAGAACAATTCAATGCGTTCAATTGTATTATATGTTAAAAAATGTAATAATTTCCTTTGATTATTTCTTATCCCTAGGATAGGCTTTGAGACTGCTGTGGTCATTGGACACTGGCTGAGGTACATTACCAAGACACTGGAACAGAGTAGAGTATCAGAGGAGAAGCTGGTGTCCATCCAGCTGCAGAGTTAACGAGAGAGCAGGGGGATGATTTGGAGCCAGCAGGCACCGGGGCTGCCAGTTCTGTGATTGACAGTCCAGGCCGCTCTCAGTTCCTCTAGGCATCACCGCCGCCTAGCCTGTCTACTGTCAGGCCTTTGTTCCGGCCCACTGTGCACACATGCATATACACATGGGTGACCACACACAAATGCAAATGACCACACACACATAGACACACACACAAAAAAAGTTACTTTCTGTCCCTGTGCTTTGCCCCAGCTGTCAGAAGCTTAGTTAAATAATGAATCTGCCCCTCTCTTGCCTCTGTGGAGAGGCTAAAGAGGGAGTCAGACTAACCTAATGTAAAATACTGGCTTGGTTAACGAGTACCACTTCCTTCCGATTCGGCCCATACCTGGCGCAAACTCGGGACCTCTGCCTTGCTAGCACATGTGATCACCCTCCTGAAGCGTCTTACCGGTCAGTGCCACACTTCAAGCTGGCTATTCGCTGGCGCAAGTGGGGACACTTCAAGCTGAGGAGTAAGTTTCACACATCCACATGCGCTACATTCACCCCTCAAACTTACTCAACAGCGACCCCAGCGTTGAGCCGAGCGCAGCTGGAGATTTGGGTCACGGCACCACTGTAGAGGACGTCACGCTGCTTGCTTAGTGAGTACTACCTCACGATTCGGCCCCACATTCGGCCCCACATTCTGGGGGGGGGGGGGGGGGTTGTCGGGGGAGGTTCTCTTCTGCACTGTTCAACCAATCCAGTAAATGTGGAGGAGGAGTTCAGAGGGAGTGTAGCCTTGTTAACGTCCAAAAGCGGAAGTCACATCACAGGCTTCCTTCCATTTCCCCTGGAAACCGACAGACAGTAGAGAGAGAAGCCGCTCTGCATAGTTATAGCCATGCTTAACTTCCCAGGCAGCCTTAGTCAAGCCACATGGGGTAACATCTCATGGGGTGCATAGAACATCCAGCCATGCCTAGTGCCCATCCCCCTCGACATTAGCATAGAATCTGACCAATGCCATGCCTTACCATAGAAATAGATAGGGTGCACTCAGTATGTTCACCAACCCTCATCGAAGTTGAATACAGAAAACAGACAATGGTAGACAATGTCATAATAGTTCTGATGTATTATTTCCATGTATATATTTGATTTTTCTCACGTCAAATAAGTCAGCGGTCAAACGTCCCAGTTATTAGAAACATGACTTCCAGGTGCCAGTATGTTTATTATTCACATGCATTTGATATCCCAACAGGTGTTAACAAATGTATGCTGCACATCACCCCAGCATGATGCTCGACTGAAGTCACATCACAGGCTGCTGCACAGGGTCTCCTCTACAAACACAGAGGGTAAAGAAAGGTGAAGAAAGACTGAGGTTGAAAAAGAGAGGAGGTAATGTGTAAGTGGGGGGGGGGGAAAGCAGTGAACGCAGTAAATAATAGAGGAGGATAGGTGTATACTGTATCAATATGAAGAATAGAAGAAAAGATGGAGGTAAAGTCAAGAAAGTGAGTCGAATGGCACAGAAACACAGCAAAAGACACACACACGCACCTGAAACCATACACCTATTGCGTTACAACCAAGGGCACAGGAGGCTTTCAGTCAGGTTGTAGGAGGAAATGCTAGGAAAAAACAAAAAGGACTGAAGAAGAAGAAGAGCATTCTTTGCATTTTTGAATCTGATATACAGTTGAAGTCGGAGGTTTACATACACTTAGGTTGGAATCATTAAAACTTGTTTTTCAACCACTCCACAAATTTCTTGTTAACAAACTACAGTTTTGGCAAGTCGGTGAGGACATCTACTTTGTGCATGACACAAGTAATTTTTCCAACAATTGTTTACAAACAGATTATTTCACTTATAATTCACTGTATCACAATTCCAGTGGGTCAGACGTTTACATACACTAAGTTGACTGTGCCTTTAAACAACTTAGAAAATTCCAGAAAATGATGTCATGGCTTTAGAAGCTTCTGATAGGCTAATTGACATCAACATTTTTACAAATTAATAAAAAATGTCTTGCGTCAACAAGTATTCAACCCCTTTTGTTATGGCAAGGCTAAGTAAGTTTAGGAGTAAAAATGTGCTTAATTCACATAATAAATTGCATGGACTCACTGTGTGCAAATAGTTAACATGATTTTTGAACGACTACCTCATCTCTGTACCCCACACAAGGTCCCTCAGTCGAGCAGTGAATTTCAAACACAGATTCTACCACAAAGACCAGGGAGGTTTTCCAATGCCTTGCAAAGAAGGGCACCTACAGTTGAAGTCAGAAGTTTACATACACTTAGGTTGGAGTCATTAAAATTATTTTTTCTTGTTAACAAACTATAATTTTGGCAAGTTGGTTAGGACATCTACTTTGTGCATGACACAAGTCGTTTTTCCAACAGTTGTATAGACATATTATTTCACTTATAATTAATTGTATCACAATTCCAGTGGGTCAGAAGTTTACATACACTAAGTTGACTGTGCCTTTAAACAGCTTGGAAAATTCCAGAAAATGATGTCATGGCTTTGGAAGCTTCTGATAGGCTAATTGACATCATTTGAGTCAATTGGAGGTGTACCTGTGGATGTATTTCAAGGCCTACCTTCAAACTCAGTGCCTCTTTGCTTGACATCATGGGAAAATCAAAAGAAATCAGCCAAGACCTCAGACAAAGAATTGTAGACCTCCACAAGTCTGGTTCATCCATGGGAGCAATTTCCAAACACCTGAAGGTACCACATTCATCTGTACAAACAATTGTACGCAAGTATAAACACCATGGGACAACGCAGCCGTCATACCGCTCAGGAAGGAGATGCATTCTGTCTCCTAGAGATGAACGTACTTTGGTGCGAAAAGTGCAAATCAATCCCAGAACAACAGCAAAGGACCTTGTGAAGATGCTGGTGGAAACAGGTACAGAAGTATCTATATCCACAGTAAAACAAGCCCGATATCGACATAACCTGAAAGGCCGCTCAGCAAGAAAGAAGCCACTGCTCCAAAACCGCTATAAAAAAGCCAGACTACGGTTTTCAACTACAAATGGGGACAAAGATCATACTTTATGGAGAAATGTCCTCTGGTCTGATGAAACAAAAATAGAACTGTTTGGCCATAATGACCATCGTTATGTTTGGAGGAAAAAGGGGGATGCTTGCAAGCCGAAGAACACCATCCCACCATCCCGCTTTGCTGCGGGAGGGACTGGTGCACTTCCCAATATAGATGGATGGAAAATGAGGATGGAACATTTTGGATATATTGAAGCAACATCTCAAGATATCAGTCAGGAAGTTAAAGCTTGGTCGCAAATGGGTCTTCCAAATGGACAATGACCCCAAGCATACTTCCAAAGTTGTGGAAAAATGGTTTAAGGACAACAAAGTCAAGGTATTGGAGTGGCCATCACAAAGCCCTGACCTCAATCCTATAGAAAATGTGTGGGCAGAACTGAAAAAGCGTGTGCGAGCAAGGAGACCTACAAACCTGACTCAGTTACACCAGCTCTGCCAGCTGTCGGGAGGAATGGGCCAAAATTCACCCAACTTATTGTGGGAAACTTGTGGAAGGCTACCCGAAACGTTTGACCCAAGTTGAACAATTTAAAGGCCATGCTACCAAATACTAATTGAGTGTATGTAAATGTCTAACCCACTGGGAATGTGATGAAATAAATAAAAGCTGAAATAAATCATTCTCTCTACTATTATTCTGACATTTCACATTCTTAAAATAAAGTGGTGATCCTAACTGACCTAAGATGGAATTTTTACTCTGATTAAATGTCAGGAATTGTGAAAAACTGAGTTTAAATGTATTTGGCTAAGGTGTATGTAAACTTCCGACTACAACTGTACTTCAATGTGTATTGAGAATGCTTAGCAGAAGTTACACTTTTGTTAATAATGGTTTGTCCAAATCCAAGAACAAAACAAATTTTGACTTGAGGGCGGCAATACCCTTTGCATAAAACAATCATTATTATTAGGCGATACCTTTCACCATTCATCAGGGCCAACCTTCATTTGTAATCATTTATAAGATATCATTCCATTAATTAAGTCTTAAATTCCTACCTCCCAATCAAATTGATCCCATATCTAGCATTTGACTCCAGTTTCAAAGGTTGGCAGTGCTATCTAAAGAGCATTTGAAATATTTCACCCTGATTACAAAAGCTATCTGGCTTTTGTCTAAATGACAGAATCTGCAAATATAATTAGCACAGGAAGAAATACAGCAAGATAGCCGAAGAGCTGTCATCTCCTTCTGCTATTGTTTTCCAGTGTGCGTCCTCCAACTGAACTTCACCGCTAACTCTTTCATTGGTTTCAGGAAATCGGTTGCGATGAAAAGTCATGACCTTGATCTTTCCTTTCGATAAATATTCTTTTTTTTTGCCTGGTACATGCAAAAGGAGGTGGGTTGGGGTGGAAAGTAAACAGACACAGAATGTTTCATTTCATTTTGTGTTTAGTGGCTGATTAGAAGCCTAATTAAATACACTGTTAAAGAGTTCACAGGCACACAGAGGAGACTCTGACCCTGCAACTTCTAATAGACCCCAGAGATCCTCTAAACAAAGAGATTATTAAATGCACCCCGGAATAAAGAGCATATACTAAAGAGTCTTTAACAAACTATCATCATTAGACCTTTGTTATTATCAGATCCTGTTCTTCATTTACTTTTCACCTAATAGCTGAATATCAACGGGGGTATAAAGGAAAAGGATGGCGACCAAACAGTAGCTCATTAGGTTGGTGATATACTGTATATCAACTTGGCACTGTTCCAGCTGACGGCAGGGTCAACACACACACAATCAAATGTCATGCCTAGAACAGGAAGGCGAGTCAAATGTGCTTGTAATGTAAATCCATTAGAATTCATGGTGAAAACAAAAGAGATTTGAAAAATAGCCCACAGTTGGATTTGGTCAGCGATGATGAGCTCTTGAGTGGGGGGAGGGGGGTTCTTGAGTTTGGGGGGTGGGGGTTACTTGGTAATAGGCCTATGCGGGACCCCAGCATGCAATATCGTTAATAGTCTAAACCCAATAAACCGTCCACAGAGTGTGATCCATATTGACAATTATAATATTGTATAGTTATATTGTTCCTTTGAGCTCCCAACATCGTCGCTCCACCCCTCCCACTTTCCTTTTAGTTCAGAAATTCAGTGTACCAGGGCATCTCCCATCCTCCCAATTCATCCACGGAGTAGACGGAATGGCATTCTTATCTAGTCATTCTATTGCTATGAGCCAGGACTACAGTAAACACCAGTCCGGGTGCAGGAGAACTCTCTCACCTCTCAAGGTCTCAAGGATGCTCTTATACCGTAAAGCAGAGCAGCCTTGACGCAGTGCGTCTTCGACTCGTCGCTATGACAGCCTTAGACACAGAGGGCACACGTTACACCACAAACCTCACAGCAGGCGCTTAGCTACTCACAGTGAACTAACACACCACACACTCCTGGAGGTTCTCCCATCCAAAAGGTTAACATGGCTGCGCAGAGGGGATTATGTTTGTCATCCTCTCTTTGTCTCTCTCTGGACTCACTCTAGCTGGTAGTAGAGGGCTGTGGTCAGTAGAAGGGTGTGGACAAATGGTCAGGGGTAGGGAATTAGTAAGGTAAAGCCCAAAAATATGTTGTTGCTATGTAACTGTACATTGGTGAAAGGGTGGATAAACAGCCACAGAGGTTTAATACTGAAGATTCACAGTTATATCCAAATACGGCAGATACATGGACGTCAAAATAGGCCATAATACAACTATGTTGGCCAGTTCCTATTTAGTCCATATTCCTCTTCCTCCAGCTGTGAGGGCTATTTCAAATGCCACCCGTCCTCTCCTCACCACCTCTATCCACCCCACCGCCGACAACAATACACCTCTCTTCCCTCCTTTGCCCTCCTCCTCCCTCTCAACAGGCTTCTGCGGAATTTATTCAAATATTTTGACATTTCGCCTCTCCTCACTGCCCGAGCAGAAATGATTTGTGACAGACGGAGATGGGTCTCTGTCTGAAGAGCTTCCTCTAACACCCACCCAAGGCCCCCCCCCCCCCCCCCCCAAACAAAAATGAGCTTTTACAAAGACCGGTTCTCTCCTCCTTTCTTCTCCACTGCTCCTCCTGTCAACTGTTGCAGCCATTGAAAGCAAAGCTCTACTCCTGGTTTTCTCCATGCGCCGCATCACTGCCATCGACAAACTGTGTGAAATTGCAGTTCCTGAAGTAGTTTTATGTGCTTTTAGCTCAGTGGCCATCTGCGATCCCGACACTATGTATGACAACAATGTAAGGTTGTAAAAGTACTGTAACTACACAGCAAATTCCCTTGTGTTAAATTAAAACAGATAGTGTTAAATTTAACACTGAAAGTGTAGACCCTAATAAGCAATGGAAAGAGTATTACATGAACACACTGCTTAGTGTAAAGCTTTATTTGCATATATACCAGGGTTTTGCCTTTCGAGTGAATCGTAGAGTTACCACCCATGACAGTATTTATTAGTGACAGACATGGTTGTTGTGTTCATCCATTTTCAGTCCTGTGGATTTCCCCAAGTAAGATCCTTAGCGAATATGTCAACATTAAATCAATCAATGTACAAGCAAAAATATAGATATTGAAACAAACAATTCTAAAAATCAACCTGCAATAGAGCATGCTGGGAATTGTGATAATGGTGGGTGTGGCTTTGGTTCAACTCTGGTATTAACAACAACACTGGGGTTCTTTTAGTTATCCATTACTGTGTAGTTATCTATTATACTCCGTTTCATTAAAAGCAGTTTATTCTACAAGCAAAATCTAAATGTTGAACCAGTCAGAGTAGTCTCCAGCATAATAAGTTGCTACTGTACTTTTCTACAAGTCGCAGTAGATGGAGTACATTTCTGCAAAATCAAAAAGAGGATGTTGTGTCCACTGAAGGAAGCAGCTCAGATAACAAGCGATGTAGAGTACACTGCTGTAGACAGTTCTGCTCTGACAACACAGCCTTTATTTGAATAATGCTGCTTATTAGCTTGGGGAGAGGTTTTTTTTCTGCTCCTGTCTATCCGTGGTCACTTTGCTCCGCCACATTAGACAAACAAGGCAACTGAGTAGGGAGGTTGTCATCCATCAACAGAGAGAGAGAGAGAGAGAGAGAGAGAGAGAGAGAGAGAGGAGAGAGGAGAGAGGAGAGAGGAGAGAGGAGAGAGGAGAGAGAGAGAGAGAGAGAGAGAGAGAGAGAGAGAGAGAGAGAGAGAGAGAGAGATGAAGAAGTGCAAGACAAATGAATTTCTGCCTTATTATTTGCTCACCAATAATACGACTTCTCTACTTTTCACGTTCGTTCTCCCCTATCTGAAACCCTGGTCTCCACACAGCTTGAAACATAAACTCTAGTACATTTTAAAGTATCATTTATTATTGCAATTAACGATAATAAATGCTTCGGGAAATGTAAACCATACATATTTCCAAAACTGAACAGCTAGCGAGTGAGTATTGCTCAGTGTCACATATGACAGCTCACACACATTCACACACAGACACCACACACGCCAGTCTATATCAGGCAGTGTCAGAGGAAGGAACTAAAAATTGTCAAAGACTCCAGCCACCCTAGTCATATACTGTTCTCTCTGCTAACACACGGCAAGCTGTACATTAGAGGCAAGTCGAGGTCCAAAAGTGCTTCTTAAAAGGAACCGCCCCTTTTTCAATTTTCGCCTAAAATGACCCAAATACCCAAATCTGACTGCCTGTAGCTCTGGACCTGAAGCAAGGCTATGCATATTCTTGATACCATTTAAAAGGAAACACTTTGAAGTTTGTATTATCTTTTACCAGATATAATGTGCTATATTCTCCTATATTAATAAAACATTTCCACAAAGAATATATTTTTTTGTACCATTTTGTATCTTTGAAATGCAAGAGAAAGGCTATAATGTATTATTCCAGCCCAGGCACAATTTTGGCCACTAGATGGCAGCAGTGTATGTGCAACGTTTTAGACTGATCCAATGAACCATTGCATTTCTGTTCATAATTCTGTATCAAGACTGCCCAAATGTGCCTAATTGGATTATTAATACATTTTCAAGTTCATAAATGTGCACTCTCCTCAAACAATAGCATGGTATTCTTTCACTGTAATAGCTACTGTAAATTGGACGGTGCAGTTAGATTATCAAGAATTTAAGCTTTCTGCCAATATCAGATATGTCTATGTCCTGGAAAATGTTCTTGTTATTTACAACGTCATGCTAATCACATTAGCCTACATTAGCTAAACTGTCTCGACGGGGGACCCACCGATCCTGTAGAGGTTAACTTCTTAAAGCATTGTTGGTTAAGAGCTTGTAAGTAAGTATTTCACTGTAAGGTGTACACCTGTTGTATTTGGCACATGTGACAAATAAAATGTGACTTGATTTGATTTGAATTAACATGGAAAACTTATTGGATTTGCAAAAAGTCATCAACGTAATGGAATGTCGCTGTTTTTCACCCAAATTCTTACCTAAATTCAATGACAGGGTGAAATGTTATGTTGAGTTCACATTGAATTCACATTAGTTGACAACTCAACCAAATGTAAATCCAAACTAGACGTTGAACTGACATCTGTGCCCAGTGGACACACACATACACACACGCAAACACACACAGACACACACACACACACACACACACACACACACACACACACACACACACACACACACACACACACACACACACACACACACACACACACACACACACACACACACACACACACACACATTACAGTTTTGTGGTGAATTTTCAAAACTCTTAGTACAAAACTATAAACTGGTAACTATTGTAACTCAGAAAGTCTTATATTCAAAACCTTTTATTGTGCAGTCATTTTGTTACAAACATCTTTCACCACACAACCATTGATCCAGTTTACTGTGAAATGCCATGAGAACATTGATTTAATCACCAAAATCATTGATCCAGTTTACTGTAAAATACCATGAGAACATTGATTTAATCACCAAAACCACTGATCCAGTTTACTGTAAAATACCATGAGATCATTGATTTAATCACCAAAACCATTGATCCAGTTTGCTGTAAAATACCATGAGAACAATCATCAGAACACAACATAGATGTTCTAACAACCAGTTAATCCAAAAAATGCAAGATACATGCAAAAAATTCAAAAAATGCAAGATACATGTTTCAAAATTGTCCTTTGAATATTATATGTACATTACACTGCTTTTACATTAGGCAATAGACTTGCACTACCCATCAAATTGACCCATCAAAAATATAAAATCACATTTCTACCCCATGTGTGATCAAAGGTGTCATTGAATACATATTTCACAATCATTGATGCAAAAATAAATGCATTGTTCAGATATAGATTTACCATATAGGTGTACTGTAATTAAATGAAACAAATTAAATGAATGAAAGAAACATAACATTGAGCGGGCATTAGTTTGCATCAAGCCTGTCTTGAGCACTTGGCCATAGGTTCTCATCGACATCACATTGTTCATGCACCTGGCATGGTAAATCTAAGCCTGACATAGGTCTGTATTGATGCCATTGTATGGCCTGGAGCAGGGTGGCATGCTCATGGGATGGCGATCATACCTTCCACCTGTATTGTAATCATTTATTGTATTTTACAATATTGTATTGTACTTATGTATTGTAGTGGTCCTGTGTGGCTCAATTAGTAAGAGCATGGCACCAGCAAAATGCAAGAGTGGTGGGTTATATTCCCACTAGGGTCACATACAGAAATGTGTGGACTCACTGTTGTCACTTTGGATAAAAACGCCTGCTATGTGAATGGCATATATTACAGTTTTACAGTACTGCATCGGCCAATGTCATTTTAGTAAAACAGTGTGAAACGCCCCCATCAACAAAAAAAACTGCAACTTTGGATACATGTACTGTATAACATGCTGACCAGACTGCTCGCGCAAGTGTGCCTGCGTGCACCATCGCGCACATTTTGATTTTGTCCCCCCATACAAGACACGATCAGAACAAGCAGGTTGAAATGTGAAAACAAACTCTGAAACAACTATATTCATTTGGAGACAGTTCGAAAACCGTGAAACATTTCTGGCAATTTAGCTAGCTAGCTTGCTGTTGCTAGCTAATTTGTCCTGGGATATAAACATTGGGTTGTTATTCTACCTGAAATGCACAAGGTCCTCTACTCTGAAAACGAATCCACAGATAAAAGGGTAAACCAAGTTAGTTTCTAGTCATCTCTCCTCCTTCAGGCTTCTTCTTCTTCTTTGGATATTATATAGCGGTTGGCAACCAGGTGCATTAAGGTGCATTATCACTAACAACTGGACTGGAGTGTGGACCTCAGTTCATCTCTCAATCACCCATGTGTGTATATGCTCCTATAAACCAATGGGGAGATGAGAGAGGCGGGACTTGCAGCGCATCAAGGGTCACAAATAGAACCAAGTTATATTTTAGCGCCTGGCTACACAGACCGCTCGTTGAAGTGTGCAAGCAGTGTGGGTGCAATGATGTGTACATTCATTTTGCAATGCTCGCGCACCTGACGCAAGCGGTGTGGTCAGCATTTAGGGGATGCATTAAATACAGTCCATATCTGATCTTGTCGATATCAGATTTTTTCAAATGTTTATATGTAAAACATACATTTACATTATGTAGTTCTCAAAATCTGTTGTAGACAAACCAGTTTGTCAGACAAACCAGACAAACCACTTAACCAAAATAGTTAAGTTATTATCAATTAAGAACTGTCAGATTAAGTCAAATCTATTTTAACAAATGAGAAGACAATCATATCAAAAGTAATGTGAGGATTGATTTGTGAAAAGCAATTACTTTATATGAGCATGTATTGCAATGTGAAACATGTATTTCTAGATGAAACACTGATTACATTTGGTGAAAAAGTAAGTGTATGATTTTGCATGTTTATTTAGTCAATTGAAAATGTGCTTAGAGTTTTGAAGGAACTGCATTTTTGATGATCTGTTTTGAGTTTTGTACTAAGCGTTGTGAATACCACATACTTGTGGTATTCACAGAGGACATACACAGAGGACATACTTATTGCACCAACACGATTGGAAAAAATGTAATCCACTTTCCAAACCACACATCCCAGAGAGGACAAGCCTGAGCTAACATGAAAACAGGCTATTTCTAGTGATCCAGGGCCTGCTACTGGACACGTCCTCATCACTCAATCTCAGTGATCTTCTACTAACTCCTATTTCTCCCCCTCTACCTCCTCCTCGTCCTTTGCTACCTAGAATGAACTGTGGCAAGCAACCCCTCCACTCACAAGTTTTTATGTCAAAACAGATCAATGTCAACAATAGAGAGTACTGATCTTCCAAACAACCGAATGTGGATGTGAAGGGTGTAACATTTGTAAGTCAGGTGTAAGTCAGTTGTTGATGAGACTAAAACTAAGCAATAGGCCAATACCCCACTATAGGTGATGTGCAATAACCCCTGCTAGAAGTATTCTGCTGTTTTGCTATTATGACAGACTTGAAAACAGACTCCAGCTTCATAACAGAGTGAGAAACAGCAGTCAACTGCCACAGACAGCCCGTGCTAATAAACGTGTAACATGATAGGAATCGAATTAGTTCAATTCCTTCCATCTCATTGATGAAGAGCCAATCAAAATCAAAGCGAAACATTCCGTGCAGATTGTGTTTTGGGATTCAAATAGGCAATGCTTCAAAATGACAAATCAGTGCATCAGAGTGATGCATGTTGATTGATTCCATCCATGAAACTCCTAATAGATTTAGTCCTCTGTGAATTTGGCACTCGTTAACCTCGCAGCGTTTTCATGTGAGAATGTATTGGAGCCATTTTATCCACCACTCAAAGGCAATTCACTGGGTGATAAATCCTTTGGCTTATCTAGATCCAGGTGGCAGCACAGGGAAGTGCATAGGACAAAAACACACCCACACACACACACACTAGCGCACATGGACTGTAAGTGTGCGCGTACACACATAAGTGCGCACGCACAAACGTGCACACACACATGCGTGTGCGCACACACACACACACGCACACTCCTATGGCATCTTCAGATAACGCTCTTCTGAATAGGTTGTCATGGTGACCCGGGCGTAAGAAGAGGATGCGGAGCACGGAGAGTGTGATCCAACCGGAACCGAAGAGAGACACTCCACGACCTGAGTGACTGAGCGCAACAGAAATTGCTTCCCCTTTCTCTCCCCCAAAAATTGAGAAAAAAAGCTGAATTCAATTACACAGCTGAAACCCCACTACTACCCCTCGGGAGTGTTATCAGTGCCATTTAAAGTCTTATTACTCACAAAACCAATAACATTTTGACTCCTTGGTAATGGACCAGTAGATTAGAAAATTTTGATTACATTTAACCTCCTGTAGATTCTCATTAAAACACCACAAACTAGTTAGAAACAATAGGTAATTAAGAGTTTAATGAAGCCTGTTAGCGTTAGTGCTAGTCGGCTGTATGCTTCTCCTGTGGGATAAAGCCTCACTTTGCACTTATCCTGCAGCAAAGCCAGTGCAGCGTCTCGTTTGGGCAATACGACATATTTAATTAGATTAATGAATTTCTGTAGCGTCCCCCAGTGCTCGACGAGCTCCTCGCGGTGACAGAGTAACAACAGATTATATATTAGGGGAGGCCCGCGACGCTCCAGGCAGACTGGTATGGGTCGGTCCCTCGTGACGGAACTGCAATGTGTGACAGGTACAATGGCTGTGTAACCTGTATCCCGTTTTACCTCCTACAAAATTGCGGAATGCAAATAATTTCCCCCACAAATTTGTTTATGTGAGAAAGAAAAAAATGTGATTGTGAAGGCATTCAAGATTTAATTCTGAAGGTGGTGTTAATGATAAATAAATAAAAAATTGTGGGGGTGACAACAGAACGGTAAACTCAGTCCTACCAGTTCCTTTTTTCAGACGATTGTGTCGAACTGGACTGCACTCTCACAGCACGTTTCAGGACGATATCATAGTGTGAAAAGGGTACTGTAAAGCCACTTTGGCTCTGACCTGAGCCAAAGGTCCATAGATAACTGGTGGAGTTACCACCCATTGAAAGCTAATAACATGTTTGATATAAAGGGTCTCTATTACATTTACATTTACATTTAAGTCATTTAGCAGACGCTCTTATCCAGAGCGACTTACAAATTGGTGCATTCACCTTATGATATCCAGTGGAACAACCACTTTACAATAGTGCATCTAACTCTTTTAAGGGGGGGGGGGCGGTTAGAAGGATTACTTTATCCTATCCTAGGTATTCCTTAAAGAGGTGGGGTTTCAGGTGTCTCCGGAAGGTGGTGATTGACTCCGCTGACCTGGCGTCGTGAGGGAGTTTGTTCCACCATTGGGGTGCCAGAGCAGCGAACAGTTTTGACTGGGCTGAGCGGGAACTGTACTTCCTCAGAGGTAGGGAGGCGAGCAGGCCAGAGGTGGATGAACGCAGTGCCCTTGTTTGGGTGTAGGGCCTGATCAGAGCCTGAAGGTACGGGGGTGCCGTTCCCCTCACAGCTCCGTAGGCAAGCACCATGGTCTTGTAGCGGATGCGAGCTTCAACTGGAAGCCAGTGGAGAGAGCGGAGGAGCGGGGTGACGTGAGAGAACTTGGGAAAGTTGAACACCAGACGGGCTGCGGCGTTCTGGATGAGTTGTAGGGGTTTAATGGCACAGGCAGGGAGCCCAGCCAACAGCGAGTTGCAGTAATCCAGACGGGAGATGACAAGTGCCTGGATTAGGACCTGCGCCGCTTCCTGCGTGAGGCAGGGTCGTACTCTGCGAATGTTGTAGAGCATGAACCTACAGGAACGGGTCACCGCCTTGATGTTAGTTGAGAACGACAGGGTGTTGTCCAGGATCACGCCAAGGTTCTTAGCACTCTGGGAGGAGGACACAATGGAGTTGTCAACCGTGATGGCGAGATCATGGAACGGGCAGTCCTTCCCCGGGAGGAAGAGCAGCTCCGTCTTGCCGAGGTTCAGCTTGAGGTGGTGATCCGTCATCCACACTGATATGTCTGCCAGACATGCAGAGATGCGATTCACCACCTGGTTATCAGAGGGGGGAAAGGAGAAGATTAATTGTGTGTCGTCTGCATAGCAATGATAGGAGAGACCATGTGAGGATATGACAGAGCCAAGTGACTTGGTGTATAGCGAGAATAGGAGAGGGCCTAGAACAGAGCCCTGGGGGACACCAGTGGTGAGAGCACGTGGTGCGGAGACAGATTCTCGCCACGCCACCTGGTAGGAGCGACCTGTCAGGTAGGACGCAATCCAAGCGTGGGCCGCGCCGGAGATGCCCTGCTCGGAGAGGGTGGAGAGGAGGATCTGATGGTTCACAGTATCAAAGGCAGCCGATAGGTCTAGAAGGATGAGAGCAGAGGAGAGAGAGTTAGCTTTAGCAGTGCGGAGCGCCTCCGTGACACAGAGAAGAGCAGTCTCAGTTGAATGACTAGTCTTGAAACCTGACTGATTTGGATCAAGAAGGTCATTCTGAGCGAGATAGCAGGAGAGCTGGCCAAGGACGGCACGTTCAAGAGTTTTGGAGAGAAAAGAAAGAAGGGATACTGGTCTGTAGTTGTTGACATCGGAGGGATCGAGTGTAGGTTTTTTCAGAAGGGGTGCAACTCTCGCTCTCTTGAAGACGGAAGGGACGTAGCCAGCGGTCAAGGATGAGTTGATGAGCGAGGTGAGGTAAGGGAGAAGGTCTCCGGAAATGGTCTGGAGAAGAGAGGAGGGGATAGGGTCAAGCGGGCAGGTTGTTGGGCGGCCGGCCGTCACAAGACGCGAGATTTCATCTGGAGAGAGAGGGGAGAAAGAGGTCAAAGCACAGGGTAGGGCAGTGTGAGCAGAACCAGCGGTGTCGTTTGACTTAGCAAACGAGGATCGGATGTCGTCGACCTTCTTTTCAAAATGGTTGACAAAGTCATCAGCAGAGAGGGAGGAGGGGGGAGGAGGGGGAGGAGGATTCAGGAGGGAGGAGAAGGTGGCAAAGAGCTTCCTAGGGTTAGAGGCAGATGCTTGGAATTTAGAGTGGTAGAAATTGGCTTTAGCAGCAGAGACAGAAGAGGAGAATGTAGAGAGGAGGGAGTGAAAGGATGCCAGGTCCGCAGGGAGGCGAGTTTTCCTCCATTTCCGCTCGGCTGCCCGGAGCCCTGTTCTGTGAGCTCGCAATGAGTCGTCGAGCCACGGAGCAGGAGGGGAGGACCGAGCCGGCCTGGAGGATAGGGGACATAGAGAGTCAAAGGATGCAGAAAGGGAGGAGAGGAGGGTTGAGGAGGCAGAATCAGGAGATAGGTTGGAGAAGGTTTGAGCAGAGGGAAGAGATGATAGGATGGAAGAGGAGAGAGTAGCGGGGGAGAGAGAGCGAAGGTTGGGACGGCGCGATACCATCCGAGTAGGGGCAGTGTGGGAAGTGTTGGATGAGAGCGAGAGGGAAAAGGATACAAGGTAGTGGTCGGAGACTTGGAGGGGAGTTGCAATGAGATTAGTGGAAGAACAGCATCTAGTAAAGATGAGGTCAAGCGTATTGCCTGCCTTGTGAGTAGGGGGGGAAGGTGAGAGGGTGAGGTCAAAAGAGGAGAGGAGTGGAAAGAAGGAGGCAGAGAGGAATGAGTCAAAGGTAGACGTGGGGAGGTTAAAGTCACCCAGAACTGTGAGAGGTGAGCCATCCTCAGGAAAGGAACTTATCAGGGCGTCAAGCTCATTGATGAACTCTCCAAGGGAACCTGGAGGGCGATAAGATCAGATCTATGATCTGAGAGGACTTGGAGCAGATTTAATCATTTTTCTTGCCATTCTTTCTTATCACTCTATCCAGACAGATAAGATCAGAGATCAAGAAGGACAGGAGACAAGGAGAGAAACCTGAGTCATATTTAGTAGTGCACACTGTAGCAAAACGTAGAAAAACATTTGCCACGGAAAATGGAAACAATTTTCTTGTTTTAGTCTTAGTGGCTAGTGAATAAAACCCAGGTGGGTGAGGCACGTAGGTATAAATGCACTGTGATTGGAAATTGAAAAACTGTTTTGGTATTTAAATGTGAGTGCAGTACAGTCCTCTACACATGTCTTCTCTGACATTAGTGGGGTCAGCGGGGTTCTGCTAATAGCCAACAGGTCATTGTTCTGTAGTAAAACACTGCCCTCTATAGGTCCTCATACCCAACTGTACTATGTATTTATATACCAGGGCTCTCAACCCTGTTCCTGGAGAGCTACCGTCCTGTAGGTTTTCACTCCAACCCTAATCTAGCACGCCTGATTCTAATAATTAGCTGGTTAACAAGCTGAACCAGGTTAGGTACAACTGGGGTTGCAGCGAAAACCTAGAGGAGGGTAGCTCTCCAGGAACAGGGTTGGAGAGCCCCGTTATACACAGACACCGTTACCCCTCTGTGGAGTTTTAATACCATTTAAACTGTAGTGGGTCTGACTACTGAACCATCTTGACGATAGAAGCAAACTGTAAACTGTCATCCAATCATCTGGGGCTACTATAATCCAACACAACTGTGAAACATCTCTGTATAAACCATGGAGCCTGTAATATACTATCGTGCATTTAAACCCTCAGACACCTCCAAAGTCTTTACTAAACAGCACAGAGGACAAGTATTAAGAGAATGTGTTTTCTCTAGACTTGAGCTCTGAATGACACAGACACAGCCCTGCACCACCAGGGGTATCCTGCGTATCAGCAGCACACACATACACTCACGCTCACACACACGCTCACAAGCTCACACACACGCTCACAAGCTCACACACACACACACACACACACACACACACACACACACACACACACACACACACACACACACACACACACACACACACACACACACACACACACACACACACACACACACACACACACACACACACACACACACACACACACCTCCAGCCTGACCGTGTTTGTTAACAGCTGAATAATTGAGCCACATTCAACACATTCAAATCCACTGCCATTCCAGACCGAGAAAAGAGGAGGAGAGGAGGAGAGAAAGAGAGAGCGAGACAGATGGTCTAGCGTAGATAGTGCTAGAGACTGGGAACTGGGAGCGTACTCTGAAGGACGGGTCCCGGCATTGTTCTGGCCGCGAGGGCCACTCTGTCACGGCACGTTCCATTGGTCCCCAAAGAGCCCAGGTCTTATGGTGTCAGTGTCCCCATCCCCGATCCATTATCATTCCCTCATTTTTTAATTTCTAAAACGCAATCAAGTGTGACACAAACTGTTTACCTAGCGTGTCTGCCACCACAACCAGGAAGGAAAAAAACAAAAACACCCGCCAGGATCTCGGCACAAAAATAATCCCCCACAAAGCCAGAGAGTTTAAGAGGCTTTGCCAATATCCCTCTGCTCTTCCGAAAAAAAGACAGAGGAAGATAAAAAGAAAGAAAAAACACGGGAAAAAAGCTGTTAAATTTGCCCCTCAGTCTCATTTGGGATTGCTAATTATTGTTTTTAGAGCCCAACAATTGGGGTATTAGGGCATAAGCAGCTGAAGATAACATCCAGGGGAAGGGAAGGATGGATGGAGGGAAGAAGAGAAGGGGAGTGCCGCATGGGGAGAGAGATAATGGGCCAACAGAAGGGAAGCCATGATAGGGCCTGGTCCATAGTGGTGTCTCCGTCTGTGCTCTGTGCTGGGGTATAAAGGCCTGAACTCTTAGTCTCTCTCTTTCTTTCTCTCTCTCCTTTCCTCTTTCTCTCGCTCTCTCACTTTCTCTCTGCCCTCTTTTTCTTTCTCCCAGAGGAGAAGTCAACATTAGAGTCACTAACCTCAAAGTATATTAGTGCTTGAAACATCCCCACAGAACAACGGACATAGAGAAACAAGTAGATCTGCTGATAGAGCCACGTATGAACGACTCATAAAGTGGCAAAATGCTCTTAAGGTTTACCATGACAGTCTATGAATCAAACTTAAGTGCTTACTCAAAACATTACACACACTCTGTTGCATGAAGACCCTCTATGGTACTCCATATAGCTCATACAATATGTACAAGTGCCACATTTAGTTATGAGCACACATGGCAAAAGCGAAACCAGACGCATAGTAATCTGAAACACAACCAAAACAAACAGCAAATGCATCCAACACATTTGTGTAGTCATTGCATGCTATGATGTAGTCATTGCATGCTATGAATATGGGACCAAATACTTAACGTTTTATTACTTTAATACACATAAGTGAATTTGTCCCAATACTTTTGGTCCCCTAAAAGTGGGGGACTATGTACAAAAAGGGCTGTCATTTCTAAATATATCGCTTAATATGGATGAAAATACCCTCAAATTAAAGCTGACAGTCTGCACCTTAAATTCATAGTCATTGTTTGATTTCAAATCCAAACTTCTGGAGTATAGAAACAAAAGAAGAAAACATTTGTCACTGTCCCAATAATTTCAGGGGGGCACTGTATATAAACACAAGCACATACAGTACCAGTCAGAAGTTTGGACACACCTACTCATTGAAGGGTTTTTCTTACATTTGAACTGTTTTCTACATTGTAGAATAATAGTGAAGACATCAAAACTTTGAAATAACACATATGGAATTATGTAGTAACCAAAAAAGTGTTATATATATTTTATATATATAATATATATAAAAAAAATATATATAATATATTTTATATTTCAGATTCTTTAAATTAGCCACTCTTTGCCTAGTCACCTGGAATGCATTTCAATTAACAGGTGTGCCTTGTTAAAAGTTTATTTGTGGAATTTCTTTCCTTCTTAATGCGTTTGAGCCGATCAGTTGTGGTTTGACATGGTAGAGTTGGTATACAAAAGACAGCCCTATTTGGTAAAATACCAAGTCCATATTATGGCAAAAACAGCTCAAATAAGTGAAGACAAATGACAGTTCATCATTACTTTAAGACATAAAGGTCAGTCAATCCAGAAAATTTCAAGAACTTGGAAAGTTTCATCAAGTGCAGTTGCAAAAACCATCAAGCGCTATGATAAAACTGGCTCTCATGAGGACCGCTACAGGAAAGCAAGACCGAAAGTTACCTCTGCTGCAGAGGGGTAAGTTCACTAGAGCTACCAGCCTCAGAAATTGCAGCCCAAATACATGCTTCACAGTGTTCAAGTAACAGACACATCTCAACGTCAACTGTTCAGAGGAAACTGTGTGAATCAGGCCTTCGTGGTCAAATTTCTGCAAAGAAATCACTACAAAAGGACACCAATGACAAGAAGAGACTGGCTTGGGCCCAAAAACACGAGCAATGAACATTAGACCGGTGGAAATCTGTCCTTGGTCTGAGGTGCTGACTTGCTGCACCCTCGATAACTACTGTGATTATTATTATTTGACCATGCTGGTCATTTATGAACATTTGAACATCTTGGCCATGTTCTGTTATAATCTCCACCCGGCACAGCCAGAAGAGGACTGGCCACCCCTCATAGCCTGGTTCCTCTCTAGGTTTCTTCCTAGGTTTTGGCCTTTCTAGGGAGTTTTTCCTAGCCACCGTGCTTCTACACCTGCATTGCTTGCTGTTTGGGGTTTTAGGCTGGGTTTCTGTACAGCACTTTGAGATATCAGCTGATGTACGAAGGGCTATATAAATACATTTTATTTGATTTTGGTCTGATGATTCCAAATTGTAGTTTTTTGGTTTCAACCGCCATGTCTTTCTGAGATGCAGAATAGGTGAATGGATGATCTCGGCATGTGTTGTTGCCACCGTGAAGCATGGAGGAGGTGTGATGGTGTGGTGGTGGTTTGCTGGTGGCACTGGCTGTGATTTATCTAGAATTCAAGGCACACTCTGCAGCAATACACCATCCCATCTGGTTTGCGCTTAGTGGGACTATCATTTGATTTCAACAAGAAAATGACCCAACACACCACCAGGCTGGGTAAGGGCTATTTGGCCAAGGAGAGTGATGGAGTGCTGCATCAGATGACCTGGCCTCCACAATCACCCGACCTCAACCCAATTAAGATGGTTTGGGATGAGTTGGACTGCAGAGTGAAGAAAAAGCAGCCAACAACTGCTCAGCATATGTGGGAACTCCAAGACTGTTGGAAAAGCATTCCAGGTGAAGCTGGTTGAGAGAATGCCAAGAGTGTGCAAAGCTGTCATCAAGGCAAAGGGTGGCTACTTTGAAGAATCTCAAATATAAAATCTTTTTGATTTTTTTTAAAACACTTTTTAGGTTACTGCATGATTCCATATGTGTTATTTCACAGTTTTGATGTCTTCACTATTATTCTACATTGTAGAAAATAGTAAAAATAAAGAAAAATCTTTGAATGATTAGGTGTGTCTAAACTTCTCACTGTACTGTACATGCACGCACGCACGCACGCACGCACGCACGCACGCACACACACACACACACACACACACACACACACACACACACACACACACACACACACACACACACACACACACACACACACACACAGACACAGACACAGACACAGACACAGACACAGACACTGGCACGTATCCTGTGAACGAGCGGGGCGGCCAAAGTCATCTGGAAGCCTCCACATGCCAATGAATAAATAAAGCTGTAATTAGTAAAGAAAACAGTGCCACCTGTTGGTGTCAAGTCCCCCTGAACCCAGGCATTGCGGGGAACACCTGAGCCTGTGGGGGTTGCGGCGGGCGGCTGGGTGTGGGGGTACTGTGCTCGTTGTGGAGGTACTGTGGCGTGTCCCGGGGTCCATCGGGGCCCACTGGGACCCACCTGGCAGAGGAGGGCTGATTCTGGAGGATGACCAGCTGGCCCGGAGGCCATAGTGGCCCTTGTCCCCCAGGGCCCCAGACAGACAGTGGAAGGCAGATGGACGGGTCACTGCCACTGCCAGAAGGCCAATGGAAGGGCCAGCCAAAACCATCAAACCACACACATTCATACTCACAGTGGAACAGATCAATATGCTTGAATATGTTGATATACAGTGAATTTAGCCATGGCTAGTGAAATGTGCAGACAGAAATGTGTATCATATTTTAGAACTTGAATTCACCCACATTACAATTCAAGCACAAATTGTGCAACTCACTCCTACAAAAACTTTTTGAAACATACACATTTTTCCCCTGTAATAATAACATACCACTAACTTCTCATACTTCTTGTGTATGGGCCTACTCTTAAATATACTGAGCTAAAAATCTCAGATTAATTCTCTAGTCGTGAATTCACATTCATGGCATACCAACTAGATTTTTATTGTTGTTGTAAATATAATAGTTGGAGTTAATCTGTCAAAGTTTGTTAGTGTAACTCTATGAGAGTGTAGTGTGTGGATTGGTTTGAGAGAGAGTACAGTACTGTATTGTGGCTGTAATGGTGGTGTTTGAGGTTGAGGGCGCCACCAGCTCCCCTCAGTCAGTCCAGAGCCACAGATGCTCCAGTGTTTGTGTGTTGACTCAGTGTAATTTGTTTGCTCTAATTTGTTTTGGTGTGCCAGGGGAGTTCCCTTTTTAATTTTCCTCTCTGTGTTTATCCCTCTTTGTGGAGTGCTGATCTGTTAAGCGTGAGAAAGAGAGGGAGAGGGCTAAGGAGCGAGAGAGTGAGAAAAAGAAAGAGAGGGGGCACAGAGAAAGAAAGAGAGGCAGTGAGAGAGGTGGGATGTTTCAGAAAAGGAAAATAAAAAAAGGAGCTGTGCAGATTGTTTTAAGCTCTGTATGCCCCTTTGGGCCCAAAGGCCTCGCTCGCAGCCTGCACCTGCTCCATCCCTGGGGATCCTGGTTCCTGATCCATGGCCCTCTCTCCCCCAGCCCAGCACCACCACACAGCCCCCTCTCCCCGAGCCCAAGCCTTCTCTCCTCCTCCTCTACCCCCTCCTTGCCTCCAGCTCCTGGCAGAGCCTTAATCAGCCCGCCTCCGCGCCTGGATGCCTGCCACTCGTTAGCCTGATTGAAAACACTGTGGCTCACATGCTAAACACACACAGACCCAAGCACACACAATAAATGCAGATTAATAATATAGGGTACTAATATGTAGAATACTAATATATGCACACAAGCAAATAATGTTAGAGGTGAAAATAATTGGGAAATTAATTATTCTAAATACTGAATGTGCAAATGTAGTACATTTACAGTATAAATACCAACATTCAGACACACAGTAGCACAACTCACACACAGATCATTTTTTAAATTGTCACAGCTATTGTTTAATGAAATCATTGAGAGTAATCATTGTCATACAGCCACCTCACCTTTGGGTTATCATAATTGGACATCCATAGGTAGTTTGTCAGTATGTTACAGTGGATTCATGAGTTTATCACACTTATGTACATTTCCCCGTAATGCAATGTTTCCACTAACAGGACATACACTGTTCTAATATAGCTTGACAAAGTAGTCGCACTGATATAATGAGTTATCCATATGTAGCATGGTAAAAACACATCCCATAATATAACGCAGGTTGACGTTTTTTTGGGATGAATCATGTTCTGGAGGCAGCTCTGCCCCATATGATACCGCCTCCTCTGCTGTTGTCTCATTGCAGGTCTGGTCTGCCCATGCTTCTAAAATGTTTTTAATTTCAACAATAAGACAATGCAATTCAATCAAACACCCTCAAAGATATTTGCTCAATTACAGACACAAAAAGTCTATTTAAAAGACAGTTGAGAAAAGGTTTAGACAGATCCATGTCTTGGTCCCCATTTTTTGGTCATTTTATGTTTCATCATTGGGAGGTAAGGTGAGTATAATCCTAGCAGATTTACAATTTACTCTTTTATTTGGTCTTTTGTCTATGTGCCTTTGCAAACAACTATTTACTTTGACATTGCAACTTTGCGAATAAACATGATCTTCTCTCAAGGTCATCCTGATACACTGATCAATATTTCAACTTGAATGCCTAGCTACGACACAGACATCCAGGGACCTGTGTTGTTGATGTACATGTCTCATTCCATCCATTTGGCCTCACCATCTTATCACGACAATCCCCAGCGTCCTAGGTGCATTAGTTTTGCCCATTATAAACAACACGCAAAAAAACATCTCTCCTTGAGAGCAATAAAGATACAAACAATAAAACATCGCAAACTTAAGTTAATCACAAATAAAAACAAAGTGCTGGCACTGTTTTCAAATAAGTTGTGAGTTACTGAGTAAAGAGAGTAAAATCAATCTGCATTCACATTCAACCCCTCTTTTCATAACTTCTGTGCACTACGGCTTATATCATACCTGGTAATGTAGTCATATTACAGCCCACTATCATCTTTCCGGTCTCTTTCTCTCAGACACGGACACACACACACAGACACAGACACAGACACACACACACACACACACACACACACACACACACACACACACACACACACACACACACACACACACACACACACACACACACACACACACACACACACACACACACACACACGTAAAGGGATAACACTACTTGCTACAAAGGGGCCTTTCCATTCTGTTTCAGCAACTTTCTGTATTAGTATGGTCTTAATACTGAAGTGAAAACGAATGCATTGTATTATTGTTATTATTTCATTAAACAATGCAGCTGTTTTTATCTCAATATCAAATCATTTCTGGGTAACATTTAAGTACCTTACTGTGACTGTTTTCAATTAAAATGGTCAAAAAGAAGGAAAAACAGCTTCTTAGCAGAGAGCAAATTCTCAAGCAAAAATGTAGCTAGGACTGTCTGGGAGTGGTCTGGGTGGGGGAAACTGAAAACTAAGCTGTTATTGGCACAGTTTTGGAACTCTATTTCTTAATGGTCTATTCTTATTGGTCTGATGTCACCAGGCAGGCCAAAACTCCATCCCACCAAAACAGACTGACATTTCAGGCAGTCTTTTCAAACAGCGCTTACACTAAAAGGGCATTATCATCATTTTCACAATATCATTCCAACCTCATAGTGTGGAAATATATATAAAACACAGGAATATCACGTTGACTTCACTGGGCCTTTAACATTCCAAGTGGCAGAAACTGACAGGACTCGAGACCATAGAGCTAAATAGACAGCAGGATGAATGTATAGATACAGCACCCTCTAGTGGTGAGATACAAGAGTCGGCTCTACTCCGACAAGAATGTTACATCCCCAGTTCCTTTTGCATATCCCAATCTCCTTTACTAGAGTGAAGTTAGACACAGGGTTGATGGAAAGGCAAGTGATTATGGCTGATGCTCAGCAGCAAGCCACAAACCATAGGACTACTGGTAGAAAAGCCCACCGTTAGTAAGACACAGACTAGAGCAGCCACCCAAGTCAAAGACTCTTTATATATCACTCTTTACAATGTGTCCAAGTCATAGCAAATGACTGACCTCAGCTTTCTCTAAAATCCAGTGTTTTCATGTTTCTGCTACCATCATCATCATAGTCTCTCTTTCACCAGCTACATTTCTAAAGAAACAGCCATGTTGTCTGTATTCCATGGACAGATACACCACTAACTGGTTCAACCAACAATCTCTCTCATCACGTCTTACACTAGCCTGTACCCTTGGACACCTGGCACAAATAAGGCAATGTCTGTGATAGTGCCATATTGGCAATGTCACAATCACTATGGGTGAGGAAATCACATTGTAACACATGTAACATGCGGTTCGATTTATACGCTCTGCATACAAATACACAGTTTGTCTGAGCGCACTGATATTACATTGTTAGGATATAGTTTTCAGTCATCATGGAATATAACTGCGCCTCCGTGTGTGAGCACAGATCTCTGGAAGAGAGGGAGGGGCAGCAGCAGAAGCGAGAACTGTGCCTCTGTGTTCCGCAGCTCTATGATGCCAATCCAGATAGCAGCGCCCTGACTAGTTTGAAGTTCCCGGCCGTTTGACTGCCTCAGCCAAACCCACCCCACCTCCCTGGATAAGGATGGGTCAAGGGTTGGGAGGTTTGGGACTGGAAGGGGCAGGATTAGGACGGTCAAGACTAGGAGGGTCACACTTAAACTGCGGCCCATTGTCCGAGCCCGTGCCCACGTCCGAGTCGAACAGCGAGTGGTCCGTATCGGGGGAGTGAGTGTGTGAGTGTGTGTGTTTGTCAGAGCCTTCACTCTCCTCCATGGTGTCTGTCCGGGAGAACAGGCCAAAGTCCATCAGGCCTGTAGAAGAGCCCTCGCTGCTGTCAGTGTCTGCTCCGTCATAGTACACGTCCTCTATGTCCACGAACCACTCAGGCCAGAATTTTCTCCGCACGCGCTCACAGAACATGGCCAGGTTGATGAACTCGCCTAAAACACAGTGGACAGGGGACAGAAGAAGTACAGGTTCCAACGTCAGTACTCAAGGAACATTTACATCAGTGTCAGAGCATCGTCTGATTTCATACTCAGACTTTGATTGTCAGATTTTGTACAGTTCGAAAATGAAAAGAGACTGGTCTTTTGTCTCCGATTGTCTCTGTTCTCTAAAGACTGAAACCATGACTAGTAAATGTGCAACAACACTGCACATTACAGTCTTTCACTGTCATCTAGTGGAAGAAGTGGATAAAAAAATTAGGACATTGCATCCTATTCTACACATGCCTTTAAATCTATAGAACAATACATTAGGTACATCATTTGTTATACAATCTTAATAACAACATAATAACACAATAATAACACAATCACAATGCACACTTTTAAAATCAATCAATTATGATGCTTTGGTATTGTGAGTATGAGTAAAACACTTCAACAAGAGGCTGAGAGATTGAACTGACCTTTGATGAGCTGTTCAGGACGTGTGCCGGGTAGTGTCCACATGGCCTGGGCCAGGTGACCAAACACAGCAGCATCTACTGTCGACATCTTAGGCCCCATGAAGTACTTCTTATCTCCTGCAGGACAGATGAACAACTGGGGTCGGTAACAGATATCAACCAACTATCAGTCAAGAGAATACCGTAAGAAAAGCCTGCTGAGTGCCTCAGACTCTTCACGGAGCAGCCTGTAAATTACAAACAAAACAGCGACAGCAACTTTCTATTTAAGATCGCGTATTTTGCAACTCATGATTACATCTTCTGTCGTCGTGGGAAAGACAACTGGTTGCGGTTCAGAGTTAACTTGGATACTAAGGAGATCCTGAGGGAAATCGACGAGTATCAACAGCTTTATGCTATGGAGGAACAACATACTCCATCGTGGAAAGATCCGGCTAACTCACAGAATAACTCTAACCCAACAAAAAAAAAAGAGTACGATTTACTTACCGATTAAGTAGAGGATAGTGCTCTTGCTGGAATCCATGCAACACTTGAAAAGTCACCCCATACAGAACCAATCAGTCGATATAATCGAGAACGTCATCAGAAATCACGCGATATGAATCAGCAGGGCTGCGTGGGAGTTCGGAGTTTAGCCAGAGTGAAATTCTCCAAGGAGAGAACAAGGCGCTCATAGCCAAGGTAATCCTCGATTCCAACATGGATTGTCTACTCAGGGAAAACAGGGTGATGAGGGAGTCGCCACTAGACATACAAAGCTCTAGCATGCGTGAAAATCTAATATTTTCTGGGATTCCTGAGAGTTCATGCAATCCACCTTGAAACTTCCTCTCTAGAGACTGTAAACAAGGTGGCTTTCCACCGAATGCACAGACTTGGAGCGACAAGACCAAGAGTCCCCCGTCCTATCATCTCAAAGTTTGAACACTACCAATGAAAGGAGCTGATCAAAAGCAGGGGAAGTGAGCTTAAGGGGACCAAATTCTGTCTCAATGACCAATTTCCCCGGGAGGCAAACGAAAGTTGCAAGAGGCTGTATCCTGTCCAGAGCAGAGGCGGGAGAGGGGTTAGCGTGCCTTTCTCATTTTGGACAAACTCTTTATAGATGGACAGCTCTTCCAAGACAGTTTCATAACACCATGGCTGTACTAAATTCTACGGGGACGTCAGGTTACGGAAAAAAAAGTATGGGACTATAAAAATACCTGAACACTACGAAGTTGATATGAACCCACACGCAATCAATTACATGCTCGCTTACACATACGGACTTATACATACACACACACTTGATCTCTCTCTCTTCTCCCCTCTCAATTGTTGAACTTTTCTATAATTTAATTCGTTTATCTATCTTTTATATGTCTTTGTCTACATATTTATCTATGTTTACAACAAGCAAGGGGAGGATATCAGAATAGGGACATTGGGGAATAATAACATATTGTACGGGATACATTTGTACTGTAGTGAAGCCGTCTCTATGGTAATGCAAGGTCTCTTTCATGATCATGTGAAACGTCAATTGCAATGGAAATGCTGGGATGTGTTTTTCAATGACAATTATGTTAAAGGTACTTATGATGCAACTATGATGGTGATGGGATAGGGATTACATGCATCATCCTGAATATTAAGGCTATACGCACTTCATGTTACACACATAGACACTCAACCATGCAAATTGGCTGGGTTATTATTTATTTGGACATAACACATTATAGTCTTACTCTTATCCAGACATCATACACGCTCTCACTAAATCACATCCAATATCAAATCAAATTGTATTTGTCACATGCGCCGAATACAACAGGTGTAGGTAGACCTTACAGTGAAATGCTTACTTACAAGCTCCTATTAACCAACGATGCAGTTTAAGAAAATACCAACAACAAAAAAGTTTAAGAAAAACAAATAATTAAAGAGCAATAACAATAGCGGGGCTATATTCAGGGGGTACCGGTACAGAGTCAACGTGTCAATGTGCGGGGGCACCGGTGTCGAGGTAATTGAGATAATCATGTACATGCAGGTAGGGTTGTTAAAGTGGCTATGCATAGATAATAACAAAGAGTAGCAGCAGCATGGGATGGGGAGGGGAGGGGGGGTGGCCATTTGTTTAGCTGTGCAGGAGTCTTATGGCTTGGGGGTAGAAGCTGTTTAGAATACTCTTGGACCTAGACTTGTGGCTCCGGTACCGCTTGCTGTGCGGTAGCAGAGAGAACAGTATATTACTAGGGTGGCTGGAGTCTTTGACGATTTTTAGGGCCTTCCTCTGACACCGCCTGGTATAGAGGTCCTGGATGGCAGGAAGCTTGGCCCCGGTGGTGTACTGGGCCGTACGCACTACCCTCCGTAGTGCCTTGCGGTCGGAGGCCGAGCAGTTACCATACCAGGCTGTGATGCAACCCGTCAGGATGCTCTCGATGGTGCAGCTGTAAAATCTTTTGAGGAGCTGAGGACCCATGCCAAATCTTTTCAGTCTCTTGAGGGGGAATAGGTTTTGTTGTGCCCTCTTCACGGCTGTCTTGGTGTGCTTGGACCATGTTAGTTTGTTGTTAATGTGGACACCAAGGAACTTGAAGCTCTCAACCTGCTCCACTACAGCCCCGTCGATGAGAATGGGGGCGTGCTCAATCCTATTTTTCATGTAGTCCACAATCAACTTCTTTTTCTTGATCACGTTGAGAGAGAGGTTGTTGTCCTTGCACCACACGGTCAGGTCTCTGACCTCCTCCCTACAGGCTGTCTCATCGTTGTCAGTGATCAGGCCTACCACTGTTGTGTCATCAACAAACTTAATGATGGTGTTGGAGTTGTGCCTGACTGCACAGTCATGATTGAACAGGGAGCACAGGAGGGGACTGAGCACGCACCCCTGAGGGGACCCCGTGTTGAGGATCAGCGTGGCGGATGCGTTGTTACCTACCCTTACCATGGGGTAGGTAACAGTCAGGAAGTTTAGGATCCAGTTGCAGAGGGAGCTGTTTAGTCCCAGGGTCCTTAGGTTACTGATGAGCTTTGAGGGCACTATGGTGTTGAACGCTGAGATGTAGTCAATGAATAGCATTCTCACATAGGTGTTCCTTTTGTCCAGGTGGGAAACCACAGTGTGGAGTGCAATAGAGATTGCATCATCTGTGGATCTGTTGGTGCGGTATGCAAATTGAAGTGGGTCTAGGGTTTCTGGGATAATGTTGTTGATATGAGCCATGACCAGCCTTTCAAAGCATTTCATGGCTACAGACATGAGTGCTACGGGTCGGTAGTCATTTAGGCAGGTTACCTTAGTGTTCTTTGGCACAGGAACTATGGTGGTCTGCTTGAAACATGTTGGTATTAGACTCAGACAGGGACAGGTTGAAAATGTCAGTGAAGACACTTGCCAGTTGGTCAGCGCATGCTCGGAGTACACGTCCTGGTAATCCGTCTGGCCCAGCGGCCTTGTGAATGTTGACCTGTTTAAAGGTCTTACTCACATCGGCTGCGGAGAGCGTGATCACACAGTCATCCGGAACAGTTGATGCTTTCATGCATGTTTCAGTGTTACTTGCCTCGAAATGAGCATAGAAGTTATTTAGCTCGTCTGGTATTCTCATGTCACTGGGCAGCTCTCGACTGTGCTTCCCTTTGTAGTCTGTAATAGTTTGCAAGCCCTGCCACATATGACGAGCGTCAGAGCCGGTGTAGTACGATTCGATCTTAGTCCTGTATTGACGCTTTGCCTGTTTGATGATTTGTCAGAGGGCATAGAGGGATTTCCTATAAGCTTCCGGGTTAGAGTCCCGCTCCTTGAAAGCAGCAGTTCTACCCTTTAGCTCGGTGCGAATGTTGCCTGTAATCCATGGCTTCTGATTGGGGTACTGTATGTACGTACAGTCACTGTGGGGACGACGTCCTCGATGTACTTATTGATAAAGCCAGTGACTGATGTGGTGTACTCAATGCCATCGGAAGAATCCCGGAACATATTCCAGTATGTGCTAGCAAAACAGTCCTGTAGTTTTGCATCTGCTTCATCTGACCACTTTTTTATAGACCGAGTCACTGGAGCTTCCTGCTTTAATTTTTCTTGTAAGCAGGAAGCAGGAGGATAGAGTTATGGTCAGATTTGCCAAATGTCTCTGTGTGTGGAGTAGAGGTGGTCTTGATTTTTTTTTGCCTCTGCTTGCACATTTAACATGCTGATAGAAATTCTGTAAAACTGATTTAAGTTTCCCTGCATTAAAGTCACCGGCCAGAAGGAACGTCGCCTTTGGATGAGCGTTTTCCTGTTTGCTTATGGCGGAATACAGTTAATTTAGTGCGGTTTTAGTTCCAACCTCGCTCTGTGGTGTTATATACACTGCTCAAAAAAATAAAGGGAACACTTAAACAACACAATGTAACTCCAAGTCAATCGCACAGGGCGCCAGTGGCGAATTTGCCAATCTTGGTGTTCTCTGGCAAATGCCAAACGTCCTGCACGGTGTTGGGCTGTAAGCACAACCCCCACCTGTGGACGTCGGGCCCTCATACCACCCTCATGGAGTCTGTTTCTGACCGTTTGAGCAGACACATGCACATTTTTGGCCTGCTGGAGGTCATTTTGCAGGGCTCTGGCAGTGCTCATCCTGCTCAAAGGCGGAGGTAGCGGTCCTGCTGCTGGGTTGTTGCCCTCCTACGGCCTCCTCCACGTCTCCTGATGTACTGGCCTGTCTCCTGGTAGCGCCTCCATGCTCTGGACACTACGCTGACAGACACAGCAAACCTTTTTGCCACAGCTCGCATTGATGTGCCATCCTGGATGAACTGCACTACCTGAGCCACTTGTGTGGGTTGTAGACTCCGTCTCATGCTACCACTAGAGTGAAAGCACCTCCAGCAGTCAAAAGTGACCAAAACATCAGCCAGGAAGCATAGGAACTGAGAAGTGGTCTGCGGTCACCACCTGCAGAACCATTCCTTTATTGGGGGTGTCTTGCTAATTGCCTATAATTTCCACCTTTTGTCTATTCCATTTGCACAACAGCATGTGAAATTGATTGTCAATCAATGTTGCTTCCTAAGTGGACAGTTTGATTTCACAGAAGTGTGATTGACTTGGAGTTACATTGTGTTGTTTAAGTGTTCCCTTTATTTTTTTGAGCAGTGTAGACAGCTATGAAAAAAAAACAGATAAACTCTCTGGATAAATAGTGAGGTCTGCAGCTTATCATAACATACTCCACCTCAGGCGAGCAAAACTTTGAGACTTCCTTAGATATCATGCACCAACTGTTGTTTACATAAATGCATAGGCCCCCGCCCCGTGTCTTACCAGAGGCTGCTGTTCTGTCTTTTCCAAAGAGTGTATAATCTGCCAGCTCTATGTTCTTAATGTTGTCGTTCATCCACGACTTGGTGAAGCATAAAATATTACAGTTTTTAATGTCCTGTTGGTAGGATATACGTGCTTTCAGTTCGTCCCATTTATTTTCTAGCGATTGAACGTTACCTAGCAGAACAGAGGGCAAGGGCAGATTAGCCACTCGTCGCCTGGTCCTCACAAGGCACCCTGATTTTTTGCCGCAAAATCTAAATTTCCTTCTCCAGCAAATCATGGGGATCGGGGCCTGGTCAGGTGTCAACAGTATATCCCTCGCGTCCGACTCATTGAAGAAGTACTCTTCGTCCAGTTTGAGGTGAGCAATCCCAGTTTCGATGTTTAGAAGCTCTTTTCGGTCATAGGAGACGGTAGTGGCCCTCATGATTGGTTGAGGGCCATACACAACCTACTTAGATTTACTACATACATATCTTGGCTCAATTTTCTAACATCTGTGGCATTGGCTCACAGGCAAAGGAATGAAACAAATATTGCTAAAAACCTGTTTCTTGAATTCTAAATATCAGACATTTGAAATCTCTATTTTGACCGTCATAATACCTCTTATGGCAGTAACTTTACAAGGACTAATTATGGTAAATTTAGACTGAGAATGGTATGTAGTTATGGTAAAGGGTGAAATAAGTATAGCCAGTTATAATTGTAACGGTTTAGCAAAGAAAAAAGATCAGTCTTTACGTGGCTAAAAGAAAAGGAATATAACATATTATCAGGTGTGAAGGTAAGACCCAGATGCCACTGTCGAATTAACAATGGTTTAATAATCCATCAGGGGCAGGCAATAGACAGGTCAAGGCAGGCAGGGGTCAGTAAACCAGAGGTGGGGCAACGGTACCAGACGGCAGGCAGGCTCAGGGTCAGGGTAGGCAGAGGTCAAAAATCCAGAGGTGGGGCAAAGGTACAGGTCGGTAGGTAGGGTCAGGGGCAGGCAGGCGGGCTCAGAGTCAGAACAGGTAATGGTCAAAATCAGGAGGGCGAGAAAAAGAGAGACTGGGAAAAGCAGGAGCTGAGACACAAAAACGCTGGTTGACTTGACGAGCAAGATGAACTGGCAACAGACAAAGAACACAGGGGATAATGGGGAAGATGGGCGACACCTGGAGGGGGGTGGAGACAATCAAAGATAGGTGAAACAGATCAGGGTGTCACGCCCTGACCTTAGAGATCCTTTTTATGTCTCTTTATTTTGGTTGGTCAGGGCGTGAGTTGGGGTGGGCATTCTATGTTTTTGTTCTATGTTGTCTATTTCTATGTGTTTGGCCGGGTGTGGTTCTCAATCAGAGGCAGCTGTCTATCGTTGTCTCTGATTGAGAACCATACTTAGGTAGCCTTTTCCCACCTGTGTTTTGTGGGTAGTTGTTTTCTGTTTTGTGTGAGTGCCTGACAGAACTGTTGCGTTTTGGTCCACTTTTGTTTTTTGTTTCAGTGTTCAGGCTATATTAAAACATCATGAACACGTACCACGCTGCGCTTTGGTCTACTCCTTCTTCCTCAGACGAACGACGTTACACAGGGTGTGACACATATACTGTTTACAGGAAACTCCCTCTACATCCTTAGATGAAGTTGTGTGGAAAATGGAATGGGGTGGTGAAATAATTTTCTGTCATGGACAAAGGAACTCAAAATGTGTGATGATATTAATTAACAAAAATGTCATTCTGAAGGTGCAAATAGTAAGGAAGGATTCGCAAGGAAGGTGGATCTTTTTGAATATGAAAGTGCATGAAAAACAGATTTGGCTCATTAATCTATAGGGTCCGAATAAGGATGATCCATACTTCTTTGAAAATATTTATACCAAATTATTGAACTTAAAGGCAACAAATGATCAAATCGTTATGGTGGGAGACTATAATAGTGTTAAGTACCTCAATGGACCGTAAAGGAAATCACTCTACAAACTATCATCACCGGGTTTAAGGAAATCAAAATTATTATGGACACATTAGAAATAGTGGATATTTGGAGACTAAAAAAACACAACCTAGTGAGATATACTGTACATGGAGACTTAATCAAGCTCGTCGTCTTGACTACTTTCTTGTCTCTATCTCTTGCATCAAAGGTTAAAAAAAGTATTAATAGGAGACAGAATGTGATCAGACCATCATCTAATTGGCCTTCACATAACTCTTACAGAATTTCCACGTGGACGGGGATATTGGAAATGTAATCAAAGTTTACTGGATGACAATTTATTTTTAACTAAGACATAATTATTTATAATAAAATGTTCAAGTACAATATAGGTTCAGAAAATCCCCTTATTGTTTGGGATACCTTTAAATGTACCTTCAGAGGCCATTCAATTCAATATTCATCAATAATAATAAAAAAGCAGTTTCTGGCTAAAGAGACAAGACTAACATAGGAAATACATGAATTAATAGTACAGGAGGATAGCAATAAAAATTATACTACATTGATACAAAATAAGTTACAGGAAAAACAAAAAGAACTGGAGGAACTTATTCAAGAACAATCTAATGTAATCTATTACAAAAATAAAGCAAACTGAATGGAATATGGAGAAAAATGCACCAAATTCTTCCTGAATCACACTGGAACACTAAGAAAAATAATTTGCAGAAACTCGTTACTGAAGACGGAGTCATCTATGATTCTCCGAATTAAATGTTAAAATAGGAAGCTAAATATTTTAAACAGATTTTCTCTTTTCCGTCTCATCCTCACCCACTGAATGACGATTACTGTACGGAATTCTTTCAAATAATAAAAATAATGGAAAATGAACAAATGTACAGAAGGATCAGTGCCAAATTACAAAGGAATAACTTTTTGAGGCTATTGAATCCTTTCAGTCTGGAAAAACCCCAGGGCTTGATGGCATATCGGAAGAGGTATATCAAGCCTATTTTCATATACTCAAAGCTCCATTGTTAGCTTGTTTGCTTTTTTGCCTTTGTGCAGATTGCCATGTCTCATTTTCGATTAATTGAAAATTATACTTTTTTTTCTCAAAATATCTCTCTTTTTCAAACAAGCATTGAGCTGGCTACAATTTCAATTTCATCCCCCTGAAAAGAGAGAACGAATATTACAACAAATATTATGTTGATTACAGCGGTTGATTACGGTTGATTACAGCATTACCCCAAAAATGGAAGAAGCAGGTGGCAGCGGGAGGAGGTAGGGAACTGGTCTGTCTGCCCAATATAAAGGATCAAAACTGGCGGAGGAATAAATAATAGCATAAATAGGAAAGTATGCCAGTTTCATTTGAGAACCAGGATATTGACAGCTGTGCCATACAGATTGCAAAATAGTTGGGAAGAGATTTGATGTAACGATTCCAGATTCTATTCGATTAGATAGATTGAAATTGTATGTTAAACATCACAGCATATTTGAAAGATATATGGTGCATAGAAATCCGAAGAAGGTTGCCAGCAGAGATGGGTGGGATGGGTTGAGGGAAGCTGAGGGTTCGGATGTGGAATTGGAGACAAGTGGGAGTGGAGTTGCTGGGCGGGGGATAGAGTGACGGTCAAAGATAAAAGTTGTAAAAAATTAAGTCAAAATAAAACATGTCAAAAAGTACATTTGAATGACACTGAGGGGCAGTGTTTTTACAGTGTAAAACATTTAGTGTTTTTACAGTGTTTATCATATATGCATAGTCACTTTAACTATACATTCATGTACATACTAACTTAATTAGCCCGGTTAGTGCCCCCGCACATTGGCTACCCGGACTATCTGCATTGTGTCCCGCCACCCACCACCCGCCAACCTCTCTTTTACGCTACTGCTACTCTCTGTTTATCATATATGCATAGTCATATTAACCATACCTACATGTATATACTACCTCAATTAGCCCGACTAACCGGTGCCTGTATATAGCCTCGCTACTGTTATTTTTCACTGTCTTTTTACTGTTGTTTTTATTTCTTTGCTTATCTATTGTTCACCTAATACCTATTTTTACTTTAAAAAATCGCACTGTTGGTTAGGGCCTGTAAGTAAGCATTCTACACCTGTTGTATTTGGCGCACGTGACAAATAAACGTTGATTTGAGGCTGTGCAGGTGTTTGTACACATGCAATATACACACACTCTCATTCAAATGCACACGTACACAGACACACACACGTAAATAGTGGCATACATGCACTCAAACATATTCAGTTGGCCTTGCTGTTATGATTTTTATTGTCCTTGATGTCTTTTGTTTTTTGCATTGTTGTTTTCCTTTGTCTTTCTCTTTTTTTCTCTTTTGTTCATTTTGTTGGTGCATTGGGGGTGTGGGGGTCTTGGGGGTGGGGAATTGAATTATTTGCTAACTTTTTTTCTCGGGGGGGGGTACTTGGATGGTTGAGTGGCAGCTCTTGGGGAACTGTGGGGGGGATCTTGGAGGGCTGGTGGGAGATCTGTCGACCTGCCCTTGAGCAGGGCATTGACCCTGGTTGCTTCTGTGTGGCGCTCTGAATGGGAGGCTGTTAGATGACTAACGTGATGTGGTTGTTGAACGGCTTCACTGCAAGTATATTATATGTTTTAAATATTCAATAAAAAATAAACTATCAACACCAACCAACACCAACTATTAAACAACTGCCATCATACCCACAGAGAAACACCCAGCCAACCAGTAGAACAGTTTGACGTTATAGTAGTTATATTCAAAGCGTTAAAGTAAATTCCGATCGCACATATTACATTATAGTTTACGACCGTGCAAAAATGTTACGCTAATAATCAATAGACATTCCCTGCTCTTTTCACTACTAAAATACATTTGAAACACATATTGTAGTTGGAAGCACAGTGCATATACAGTATCTCACCACTAGAGCGGAAGAGGATCAAATGGATCTGTGCATAAAGGACATACCCCACTACAAAGTAAATCTTACAGTGAACTTCAAATGACCCCATGTTATAATTGATACCGGATGATTAGGAAGCCTTCCTTAACCGTTGTTCCTCATATCTCCATCATCAGTAGCCAATTCCTCAACACTCTGACAATACTGTGAGAGCACTCAGAAATTGGCTACATCATCAGTTGTTCTTCAGTTGCCCCTAGTCTCTCCCTGAATCCCAAATCATCCCCTAGTCCCTACCACCTAAGCACTTGTGTAGATTTGAGAGGATTGGATCACTGTAAGCAATATGGTTGTTGCTCCATTTTGCTCTCTGATAGGCCAAGGTAGAATTGTCGCTATATTGCTTACACCTGTCCGATCCTCTCATATCTACACAAGTGCTTAGGCCTAAGGGTAGTGTCTAAGGGTTGATTTGGGATTAACCCTCTGTCTACCCCTACCCTCCCATCCCCCTGTACCCCTCCATACATACCGAGCAGTTCGGCCAGTGTGCGCATGTCTTTCTCCATCAGCTTGTAGACTTCCTCCTTGGAGAAGCGTCCGATGCCATGGCCGTACATCTCCCTTTGCACCATGCTGCTGTTCAGGTGGCCGAGGATCCACTTTAGCATGTCACTGAGAGGACCAGTGACTGACAGCATCTTCTGGGTCTCCTCCAGGTTGTCTACCCACTGGCAATAGGCTATTGTCCTGTATAGAAACACAAATATACAGGTTAATGTACAGTCTTATATAGAAACACACAGATGTGTTGTCTACTGGCAGTAAGCTATCATCTTGTATAGTTACACAAACATACCATCAACCCCTCCCATCTATTTCTGAAGACCATCTAGTTTGATTTCTATTTGTCATATATTTTTAACTGTGCTGTTAAACAAAAGTTCTGAACTTACACACATTTTACAGACACAGTATATTTTACATTGGTTATCTTGTTGTTATTAGTCCCACCCTTCAGCTTCACTCAACCCCTCCCCTCCCCTCCCCTCTATCTCTTAACACCATCTATATTGGATTTCTATTTGCCATATTTTTCAACTGGGCTGTGATGTTTCACAAAGTTCTGAAACTTTCTATTCTCATAGTTTCGACAGATTTAGCAAAAATGTTTTACAAACTATTATTAATCGTTTTGATCGACTTTTCAAATCACCCAGTAGTGCTATCTGCAGAGTTAGCTCCAGGTAAATGTTGCAATTCTTCGGCCATTCCTGGATCTGTGACCAAAAATTAGCTACATCTGGACAGTATCAAAATAAATGATCTACTGACTCTGCCACCTCGCAGCAAAATCTGCAGAGCTGGGATGGTGGTATCCCCCATATATATAACATTCTATTGGTTGCAAGAATTTTGTATAATCATTTAAATTGAACAATTCTAAGTTTTGAATCCGGCGTCGTTTTGCGTGTCAATTCATAAACCATGTGCAATGGATTCGCTACATCGAAAATCTCTTCCCAACATTTGAGCTCCCGAGTGGCGCAGCGGTCTAAAGCACTGCATCTCAGTGTTAGAGGCGTCACTAGAGACCCTGGTTCGATTCCAGGTTGTATCACAACCGGACGTGATTGGGAGTCCCATAGGGTGGCGCACAATTGGCCCAGTGTCGTCCAGGTTGGGGTTTGGCCAGTGTAGACCGTCATTGTAAATAAGAATTTGTTCTTAACTGACTTGCCTAGTTAAATAAAGGTTAAATAAATATATTTAATAAATAAAAGTATTTTGCATTATATATGGCACAGCTGTAAATGTTTTGATCCTTAAATGAAACTGGTATATATTTTTCTTTATCATAATTTTCTTTAACCAATTTTGGTCTACAGTTTTCTGTTCCCAAAACTAGAATCTATTACAAACAGAGTGGACTATTTTTATTTTTTAATTTTTTTTATTTGACCCTTTGCCAAAGTATTAAAAAATTGCATTGTTTATAAGGAGTTCAAGTGCAAATTGAGTTATTGCACACTTGCACTTTACAGAGTAGGCGTTCCTTAACGGAAATATGCAAATACATGCTTGAACGCGCCAATAGGATCTCGCTATCTCGTGCTTGGATCTACCCCCTACTTGCTTGTTCTGCCCACTATGACTCATTTGTTCCCATTGGAAACGACAGGCTGTGGTCTATCTTGGGTTAGTTCGAAAAAAATCTTTGCTGCCACTGTATAATGTGTTGTTTTTTTATTTTACCATACCAACTCCATCACCTGCTCCACCACTCTAAGGCAATGAGATCAGAGACATTCTGAATTAATCTTTCACCTTCAGTTATCAGGACAAAAGTAATGAATGTATTGTGATAATTAGCAGTCAGCTCTCTAGTCAAAAAAAGATGGAGCTGTCTAGAAAAGGATCTGAGGGAAAATTTGCTTCAGAGGCTAAACCAGACAAACCTGAGATCAAATCATAATAACTATTTAAATGACTTCAATACCATTAAACAGTGCCCTTACTTATAACAACTTGAGCTCTACACAATAGGAATGGAAGACCAATGACAATTTTTACTAAACCAGACATTGAACCTAATATACAGTACTACACGTACATTGTGACAAACAGCACAATCTCACAGACCAGGGCCCAGATTCACAAACACTTCTTACGCAAAAACATAAGAAGCTTCTTAATTAAGAAAAAAATAAGAAGTTCATAAAATAATTCGTAAGTGCAATTCCTCAACAATATCTTTAGATGTGATGATTTTCTTGCGAACTTCTCAAATATCTCCTTCATTTGTTTGTTGCTAGGCAACCGATTTAGCTAGCTATCTAGCTCGTAATGGCAATCACGTTAACATATTTCCTACAGCGATTACTGTTCTAAGACATGTTCTTGGGTTTAAAATAATCAATACTGAAACTTTCAGATGAAGTTTGTGCGTGAATTAAACGTGTTCAATTGCTTTCATGATCTTATTCTCTCACTGCATTGAGTTTAAGACAAGGGTTTAGCTATAAGAAATAGCGCAAGAAATTTCCAAGAACCTTTTTGAGGAATATCAACTTTGCTTAACTTTCTTCGTAAGTCCATAGCTAAGGAAAAAATGCAGTCAAGAAGAAAAGGCTTCTTAAGAAGGTTTTGTGAATCTGGGCCCTGAGGCATATCTCTGTCACAGAGCAGCCTCCCTCTCCATGTTGGCATAGCAACATCAATCATTTACCGGCCTGAAGAGCTGTATATGATGATCTCAGCATGCTGTAACCTATGCTGCTAACCTCAGCTGGCCAAACAGAGCAACAAGTAGCCCAATAGTCCTGCACAGCCATAAATAACGTAATCAATAGTAAACCTAGCCTGCGAGCGGGAGGGGGTTAAGAGGAGAGAGACTAGAGAAGGAGGTGATAAGGGAAAAAGAAGACAGGAGAAAAACAGAGAGAAAAGAGCGAGCGAGAGAAAGGGAGTGGAAATGAGAGTTATATGAATGACCCTTACTCTACAGCTGCAGAGCAATATAATGGACCCCCCTCCAATTCATTGTTCTGGTTCTGAATGAGATTCACAAGATCTGATGCACAGAAACATGTTACTGACTGATTTCTCACCCTGTAAATATTGCGGAAAAGAGCTTGATGAGCAAGTTTGCACTCACTCCTCTTTTCTTTGACATCCATGCACAGAAACAAATGCTTTTAGATGTGTCATTCATCAGACTACCTCTCCCTGGGCCCCAACCAGGAAAGGCTCAGTCTGCGTCCAAAATGGCACCCTATTCCTTACAAAGTAGTGCACTTTATCAGGAATAGGGTGCCATTTGGAATGCATTATCAGTGACTTCCCAGCAGAAGCCTCACCAGGACAGATGCCCAGCAGTGACTCACCGATAATGTAGACTCCCAGGCATTTACTGTAAGTAAATCCGTAATGTATCTGTGGATGACCACTTGGGAATACTATAGTGAGTGACCTTAGCCAGTCCCAATTCATTCCCAACCCTCCCCTTGGCCCTAACCCTTCAAACTTTGCAGATCTTGAAGGTGGAGGCAATATGGTGGAAGCTTTACCACTACACTGCTTATACACTACATGACCAAAAGTATATGGACACCTGTTCGTCGAACTTCTCATTCCAAAATCATGTGCATTAATGTAGAGTTGTCCCCCCTTTGCTGCTATAAAAGCCTTCACTCCTCTGAGAAGGCATTCCACTAGATGTTGGAACATTGCTGCGGGAACTTGCTTCCATACAGCCACGAGCATTAGTGAGGTTGGGCACTGATTAGGCCTGGCTCGCAATCAGCGTTCCAATTCATCCCAAAGGTGTGCGATGGGGTTGAGATCAGGGCTCTATGCAGGCCTGTCAAGTTCTTCCACACCGATCTCGGCAAACCATTTTTGTATGGACCTCGCTTAGTGCATGGGGGCATTGTCATGCTGAAACAGGAAAGGGCCTTCCCCAAACTGTTGCCACAAAGTTGGAAGCACGGAATCGTCTAAATTGTCATTGTATGCTGTAGAGTTAAGATTTAGCTTCACTGGAACTAAGGGGTCTAGTTCGAACTATGAAAATCAGCCCCAGACCATTATTCCTCGTCCACCAAACTTTACAGTTGACAGTATGCATTGGGGCAGGTAGCATTTTCCTGGCATCCGTCAAACCCAGATTTGTTTGTTGGACTGTCAGATGGGTTAGGGTGATTCATCACTCCAGAGAACGCTTTTCCACTGCTCCAGAGTCCAATGGCTGCGAGCTTTACACCACACCAGCCGACGCTTGGCATTGCGCATGGTGTTCTTAGGCTTGTGTGCGGCTGCTCGGCCATGGAATCCCTTTTCATGAAGCTTCTGACAAGCAGTTATTGTACTGATGTTGCTTTTAGAGGCAGTTTGGAACTGGGTAGGGAGTGGTGCAACCGAGGAAAGACGATTTTTACGAGCTTCAGCACTTGGTGGTCCCGTTCTGTGAACTTGTGTGGTCGGTTGTGCCGTTGTTGCTTCTAGGCGTTTCCACTTCACAATAACAGGACTTACAGTTGACCTGGGCAGCTCTAGCAGGGCAGAAATTTGACGAACTGACTTGTTGGAAAGGTGGCATCCTATGACGGTGCCACGTTGAAATTCACTGAGTTCTTTAGTAATGCCATTCTATTTCCAATATTTGTCTATGGAGATTGCATGGAAGTGTGCTCGATTGTATACGCCTATCAGCAACGGGCGTGGCTGAAATCCCTGAATCCACTCATTTGAAGGGGTGTTCACATACTTTTGTATATATAGTGTACCTATCTAGACTCTTCAGACATGCTAACATCAAGGGTTAAGGGCCAAGGGGGAGGGTAGGGAGCAATTTGTAAACCGCTGTGACATATATGGAGTCACCAATGTAGCAGTGGAGGACAAGGGGGTATATTAATTGACTGAGTCACCAGTAGAGGTGCTCCTCCACCATCTTGGTGACAGCCCGGGACACAGCTCTTTCCTGGGGACTGAGGTTATTGTTGAGGTTGACGCCCAGCTTCTCTTCCAGGAAGTCAATGATGAACTCTGACCCCGACACCTGCTGCCTGTTATACTCAATCCATGGCATCTTGCCCTGCGGAGAGAGCTTCCCATCAAAGTAGTTCTGCAAGGGGGAGAACATAATGGGGTTCAGCACTCGGAAATTGACACACTCTAGTTGTTTCTGAATATGTAGGACTGGTTTCCCAGACTCAGATTAATCCCTGGACATAAAAAAACATGCATGAGGAGAATTTCCATTTAAAGTGCTTTTTAGTTCAGGAATGTAAGCTTAATCTGTGTGCAGGAAACCAGTTCTACTTTTTAAGTTCTACTTTATCATACACAGACTATTGTACCTGGTAGGGCAGGTCCACCATGCGTAGGTAGGTCTCCATCTTGAGGCAGAATGGTGAGAGGCTGGGGACCCCCGTGTTTGGCCTGGAGAACTGGTGAAGGATGATGGCATCTTTAGAGTCCAACTCCTGCTCCTTCCTAGAAAACACCCGGGGAGAAAAAAGGCCAACTGAAAAGATGTGCTATACTGAGGCAACAGCAAACTAGAACACAGGTGGGAGCCCCATGAGATACAATACTTCAAAACAATTGTTTTATCTCTGTGGCAGCCACTTTAAAAGTCATCAAAGTTTGTGACAACAGTACAGCTATTTCCAGGTCAGTTTGTGTTGTGAGAACAATATCATAACTCGCCCTGATTGGAGGAGATCAGAGAGGAGAGAGTAGGATTAGTTGCATCTCTGTTTCAGGCTCTTAGTAATCTCACTGGGAGGATAGGGTCTCACCTGGTGCCTATTATATAATGGTGACACAGCAGCGAGAGGAACTATTCTTCAATTCCCTGAGCTCTGTGTTACAAAGGGCATTTCCATACAAGGACCGATGAGCACCAACATGTGAAGTTCATAGAAGCATGTCAAATGGTTTGTCAAATGAAAGTGAAGACTATATTTTTGAGAAATTAAGGCATATATACATTCTGTTACCAAAAACCCACATATCTTTAAGATGTTTCCTAATTTCTCTCCATAATGAGGGAGGATAATGACATTTCACAGAAGTAACAAGTAAAGGTAGACCTACCAATTAGTTATAGTGTTTCTACTGATATCAAGTTTGTCTATGAATTAAGTCATTTAAAACTCGTAATTCTGTTACCAAATCGGTAACGGAATTATTGCAAAATCAGTAACGGAATTACTGCAATTGAATTGGCTACAATGGGAAATCATACTAGTCACACATCACACTTGGGTCACCTGCTACTGTCCTCCCTTCAACTGGCATACTGTATGTTCAGCACATAACTGTATTTTCCCCTTTCTGTCACCTGTTGGTCAAATCAGAGAGGAAGAGGCGAAGCGAGAAGGTTTACTCCTGTCAAAATCTGTCCATGATAAGCAGACCGATAAGCAGACTGCCTGCCTTCCCGCCTTTGGGACAACAACTCCCATTGTTAGTGCGGAGACAAGACCATCTTGTCATTATATACAGTATCTCACTCAAAGCAAGACTGGGAAAATAGTCTGGACAACCCCTCCCTCTCTCTCTGCTTCTCTCAATCTATTTTTCTCTCTCCAGTTAATGTCACATCTCCCGGCTCTTACTGAAAGCTACCACCTACCCTCTTTTACTGTATAAAGCATCCTCATTGAACGTTGAAAAGTAGTTGGAATTTGGTCAGTCCGCCCTGGCCGGACCAAATCTGAACCAATCAAAGATGTCTGTTTCACAAGTTTGGACAGCACAGTACAGCACAGCAGAGAACAGTAGAGTACAGAATAGTACAGTAAAGAAAAGCGGAGCACTGTACTGTACAGTAGAGCACACGAGTACTGTGCTGAACTCTAGTGTAATGTGCTGTGCTCTACTGTAATGTCCAAACATAGACGTCTATGATTGTTTCAGATTTGGTCTGGTCCGGACCAACCAAATGTGATCTTGTTTGGGGGTGGAGGTCAACACAATAATACCCAGTGTGTAGAATAATACCCAAATATGCAAAAGAAGGATATTGCATATTTCTACATTTGTTTACCTATTCAGGATACAGCACCATGAAAATATGATATTCATATATCCATAATTATCCATTTTTGTATAGTACAGATCATGGACCCATGATGTAATTTAGTTACCGTAATTATATTACCAGTTGTAAATCCACTTCACCTACTGTAGTTCCATAACAAACAAAACAATTCTAACTTAAGGTGTCATGTCATAGCTGACACCTCATTCTATCGGCAGAATATTTTTTTTCTTAATTCTGAGTAGATATTTAACCGATTTTGGAAAACATGGTCCCATTAAAAACTGAGGGAGATTTTTCTGTTACAAAACTTTGCATCTGCACAGTTCTTCCAGTAAATGTGATTTTGTGAAATCTTCTGTGTAAATTGTTCAAAGTAGTCTTTGTGCATAGAGTTGTATGGTTTGTTAAACTTTGAAATGAATGTTTTTGGTTGGCATACATTTTAAAATGACTTCTTCTTTCCTGTAAGTCCAGGGCCTAGGCAAACTGCAAATTGGGTATTTATTTTTGGTGCAGGGAAGTCTTCCAAGAAGTGTGTGTGTGTAATCTAAGTCAAAGCATAATTCTGTAACCGTTGAATTGCCCTAGAACAACCCGTCCCTTCACTATATTTAAGTCACCAGTCTAAACACTCATGCACACAAGTATACACAGATACAATACACCATTTTAAGATAATGAGATAGACATTGAGAGGATAAACTCATCATCATATTACTGACTCCATGGTATTCAATGGGCCTACAGCAGAAGAAAAACTCTAGGATTTGTCTGAACTTCTATTTCAATCCTCTACTACCCTTGAAATCAAGGCCTATGAGGTTAATCACGCTTGTGAAAATCTGATAGAGTCCTTACATTTCCACCCCACAGTTTTTAATAGTGGGTGACTGACACTGACATATATTTTGGCTTTAGTAATTAAACATAGCCTACAGTACAGGTGCATGCTGCCTTGCAATTACTCTAGTTCTTACCTAAATTAATTTCATGAATTATAGCCTACATATGTCCAAGAGAGCAGGAATGGACTCCATCCAAAGTCAGTTACATCAGCAGGCATTTTGTAACACCTTGAAATTCGACTTTAATTTATGGAAATAAACATGGCATGTATATAAATGATAGGCTACTTGGGCTAATAAAATGTGTAGGCTAGATTTTCGGTACAATGGTCTTGCGCAGGACAGTCTACGACAGAGTAAACAACTCACATTCCCACAAAATGTCGCTGTCCATACAACCGTGGTGCTGAAACCATCGAAACGACGTAGGCTACGTCGCAGTCCATTTTTCAATGGTGCGGAAATTCTGGACCGTGCAAAGGAAACACTATTGTATTTAGGCCTAGATACAGGGAGTTCCTTTGAGAAGAATTACTCAAAGGGGTGGCATAGAACACACATGCTGCAGATTTACTGTCAAAATGTAGTTTTCTATGGTAAAAGCATGATAATAGTAGGCTTATGCGACGTGATTCAGCAATGTTTCCAAATTAGGAAATGCAAAACCAGTCCTGTGACAGATTATATGGAGCCACTGTTACAGAATGTACCATAGGCCTAAATGCTTGACTGACGACTGTGTGGGGACAGGAGCGCCATTCATTACGTTAACAATAGGCCTGGATTTATCTTCCTTCTCAAAGATTAAAACATTTAATTCAACAGTAGGCTACAAACGTCTGCTTTCACTAAACATAAATCTTAAAATAGCTCACGTGAGAGGTTAGTAAAGGTAATTCTGACACCATTGCTGCAGTGCTAGAGAAATTCATATTTACGCTCAAGATATGGCACAAGACCTGACGCGTAATTTTCCACATTCCAATATTTTCCGATATCTCCTGTCTTTGCCTCCTTGGGGGGGAACTATATCATCAAACAGCTGCACAATCTAGCCTACAGTGCAGGAAGAGATGATTCCGCGAATATATGAACAAATGTAAACAAAGGACAGCAATATTCTGTTTTTCAGAGATCTGTCAAGAGCAGCTGTTCAGAAGTCACAGCAAGTGCGCACCCCCAGCCACACACATCCAGCCCATCCCCGAGGGTATGAATTATTTTATAATGTTAGATCATTATTGTGAATATTGTAGATTAAGCCTACGCAAACACAGCCTAAGCATCACACAAATGCACACATTTGATCATGTGAACCAATACCCTTGCAGATTGTGTCATTGGAGCATATTGTTTTTTGCCATTGTAGCCTACCTGATGGCAAGCAGCTCGTGTAATAGGTAGGCAGCAGCAGCGAGGAGGGCACCGCCGGTGATATAGATGGTTTTCTTCCACCAGGAATCCGACCCCAATCCCGACATGGTCCCACCGTAGTCCTGTAAAGGGATTGCGACGATATAGCCATAAAGAGAGTGAGTCTCGTCCGAGCCACATATCCCCAAGGGCAGGCTGTGATTCCGCCCGAGTTCAACCACACACGGTCGGGACGAGGCGAAACCAGACCCCCACATACTCTATCAATCGCCGCGTGGCGCCTGCGTCCTCCCGCACACGACTCTCGGCTTCATCAATATGTCACAACAGTCCTATGTTGCATGGTGACATGCTATTTAATATATGCTATCTGCCAAACATTAGAAATATACATATTCCGGCCTGGCTCGGCATCCTCCGCCAGCCCTCGGAGCCTTTGTCTGTTCCAATGGAAACGAGTGGCAGACGGTGAGTACTCCCCTAACATCTGAGCCAACAAAACCACCACACAAGTTGATGAGGATAGTTTGGGTTTATGCTGTTTAAGTTTTTTTATTATTTCAAATCAAAGGCTTTAATATAGGGCAATAGGCAAAGCCTTATATCATGATTATAAAGACATCTGTAAAACACATTGTATTTACATTGATTTCTAAATGCAAATTCAATGGATCAAGCAATTGTGTTGTTTTCTTGGAGCAATGTTATATGGGCAATTTCACTATTCATTGTCACTAAGTCCTGCAATATCTCCATAGCAACATTTACCTATATACAGTCGGCTTAGTGTTTAGCCATTATTGAATGCACAACACACTCTTCGCGTGCTATAACTACTGGTGCATGTTCAACAACAACATGCTTGCATAGCAGGTGCATGCTTTTGGCTACTTTAGCTATGGTCGGTTATACTCACTCTGCAGTAACTTCGGACGTGTAAAAAGGCATTCATCTCGGAGAATACATGCGATCAATGTGCTTTCCGTTGTGATTGTGTGGACCATGCCTAATGTCGCGAAACAACTTTGCTTGAAAAAGGGACCGCGCTTTCGTAAGAATTCTATAGCGTAAGGTCAGTTACATCACTGGTACTCCTCTGTCTTGAGCTAGTGCCAACCAACAATGTATATAAACCCTGGATTGCTAATGCAATGTTTTGGCCATTGAGAGGCTTTGAAGCCACCGGTCGGGCAAATTGGCACTCCCTAGAAGGAGCAGTCATCCATATGAATGAATGGAATTCTACAGTCTTTCAATTTAATGTGAAGAACAAAATGACATGTATGTAAGTATTTTTTTGTTGTTGTAGTGGGGACAGTAACATTAATCTCAAAAAATTATACTTGGAAGAAAATGTTATTTTTATGTTCAGCTCACATAATATAATTTAAAAGTGCATTACGGTGTCTGTAATAGAATAAACGTGGCAAACACTAATGTTTACATTAATTAATGCATTTCTATAGCTTCCAAATATATATATATTTTTTTTTTTACAACGGTGGGAGTGCCAAGATGGAGGCATGGGGGCCTATCAGTCATCTAGTGTATATATATATATAAATCATTGGTGCCAACCCAGTGCCGCCTGCATCCGTGCGCTCTGCTTTTCCCAAACCGATTCGGGGTCAGCATCGCACCTCATAATAAATGCTTTTCAAACACTCATTGTAGTTCTGAAATCGTATTCAATAATCCGTTTATTATAGCTTCCTGCTTATACAGCCTAATATCCTTACTGCACAGCCATACTGCAAGCGTGTGCACTCCAGCGGCTTCGTGGGCGCTCACGTCACTGGAGGTAGACTACAGTTTATTGGACAAATTGTACATGGTCATCCTGTTCAAACTTGGTCTGCTAAATTTATGGCAGAGCAATCTTATTCTGCTTAAGTATGTGACTGAAAACCAGCCCTGGACTGTTCTATAGCCTACATCGACCCATAATCCAAGTTTGGACATAAAATGAGCAGCTTTTAAATGCAATTTGTTAGAAGCCAGTGGGGCATGTGACTAGAATAACAACATTTGTGTAATGAGGGGAAAAAAACATACCTTTTTGCATTTCAGCACATAGTCCTGGGCGTTGTCTACATATAAGGGCAAACGGAAAAATATGACAGAAACACAGTCCATCTGTGGAGGATCAAATACACTACTGTGACTGCACTTCTTGAAACATCCGGCCAATGATTGCGTCTGTTTTGAATAATAACTCGCAAGCATGATTTTAGTTGGAGGCTTGTTTGGGTCTTATGTAATAGTTCAGCAAGAAGCCAATTATAATCTCAAAATCACCATGGCTACAGAGTAGAGGGAAAGAGAGCAAGACAAGGCCGAAGCAGCCTGATCTCCCCCTCCTATATTTCAGGGATTAGCAGGAAATATTTGGACAGAAAATCTAAAGACTTTTCTAATATAAAAAGCCCTCAGATCCTGAATTTCAGCACAGGATTTACAACTGAAACACCACATCACTGATTTGGACTATATCTTCACACTGTTGAAATGACACTAGAGAGGAATAATCATCAGATCAGAGAATCTTAAAGGAAACCATTTCTTTCCTAATGGAGGATATAATAAGCATGTCAAGACAAACAATATCCATACAATGGATTTTGATGAACAGATATTGTGACTGTATTTGAAGAAAACATCTTGCTCAATAGTAAATCAGAGACCTGAGATGTCAATCATGGTGATGAACACTTCTACCATTACAGATGACATTGTACAGTTCACGCAATTCAGAGGGACTCATTATGCTGTGAACTCACATAACAATCATGGCCTGGCTGAAAGAAAACACCATGCATTTGTATCAAGCACTGAACTATAACTTTCTCAAATGCTTTGTGTTTTTCAGGTCCATTGCCTTTTCCTTCAGAGATCAGAGGATCTGTGCTGCAGCTGACCACTTATGACAACTCTCTCCCACGGTCAAGTCAGTTGTACCAGCGTCTGGCCTTAGCTTGGGCCACTATCACGGTGGGGTCTTCGGGGTCGTCCTCGTCAAGGTTCGGTTCCTCCTCGAGTTTGACCGCGTGCAGGGCGTAGTTGATGCTGGTGCTCTCTGTCCAGCTCCAGGCCCCTGACAGAGGGTTATACAGCATCCCTCGGATAGACTCCACATGGAAACCATCTGGAACGGAGTAGAGATAGAGAGGAATAGGTCAGAGAGAAATAGAGAGGGATAGAGAAAGAATGGGTGAGAAAGAGGATGAGAAATAAGAAAATGGGACAAATGAAAAGACAGAAAGCGAGAATGGATGAGAAAGAGAGCAAGAGAGAGGGTCACACACACAACCTCCTATTGGAAAGTGAGAATGAAAGAACGAGACAGCCAAACATAGACACCAGTATGCCTTCAAAAAGAGGCACCAGCACAATAGTAAAATACCAAAGGGACAGTAGAAAGAGCTAAAAGGAGAGTGTGGAAGAGAAGTAGCAGCATGTGAATGAAGAGCAGGCAGACTCACTGGACTCTAGCAGGCGCTCCAGCTCCATGGGGCTGACAAACTTGTCCCAGTCATGGGTCCCGCTGGGCACGATGCGTAGCACCTCCTCTGCTGCCACGATGGCCAGGGCATACGACAGCTGGGTCTTGTTGATGGTGGTGATGAAGAGGGAGCCTCCTGGCTGCACACAGGAGGGAGACCGTTACAACCTAGGGTTGTGTTCATTAGGCACCAAACCAGGAGAGACTACCTAGACTGGTACCTGGTCCAATAAGAAATGCTCATTTTCCTTTTCCGTTGCAAAATGTTTTTTTGCTGTTGTGTACACTAATGAATGTGATCCAACAGATGTGTGTTGCTTCGGATGGCTCTATTATTGTCAATTAAGATGCAGCAACACAAGTTTGATAGATAAGAATTCAATTTTAAAAAACGACTGAAAGATCAGGTAAAGGGGACAGGCTTTGAATGCTTCATCTAACACATCAGAGACTGTACACACAACTGTAACATGGAGAGATGAGAGCTGGTTTACATCTCAACCAATGAAGCTATTTTAAACATGACATTGTACAGAACAAATTATAATGGTCAGTGTTAAAAGAGCAGCTGAGAGATTTGGGCCAGAGAGAGTGAGAATCTGGATGCAATGGTATTAGAGGAGATTAGGAAGATTTGTGCTTTTTCAACTAATTTGTCCTCCAACACACTGACCCAGGAGATTGGAGGCATCTGGCCCTCGGACCGATAAAGAGGTCAACCCAAAAGATAGTCGATAGTACAAATCACGCACACCCAAACACCACGGATAACTCAATGAAGCGAGAGAACAGTCATGAGTGTGTGGAATGTGAGATGAGTCACATGACCCACCTTGAGCACCTGGTTGCAGCAGAGTGTGAAGGTTTCCAGGTCAGCCAGATGTTCCACCACCTCTGAGGCCACCACTGCATCAAACTGCCCCGCTCCCTGCCCCCCTTTTTCAGAGAGCTCCTCCAGAGTGATGGCGCGGTAGCGCACATTGCCACGCAGGTCTGGATCATGCCACGCATGTACCTCCGCTGTCCCAATACTGTCTGCCACCGGGTCAATGCCTAGTACATCTGCCCCCAGTCTACCCAAGGGCTGGGAGAAAGTGAGTTTATACATAGTGACTTGAGAAAGTATTCACACCCCTTGAATTTTTACACATTTTGTTATGTTACAAAGTGGGATTAAAATATATTTAATTGTCAAATTTTGTCAATGATCCCTACACACAATATCCTGTTATATCATGGCCAAAGAAAAATCTATTAAATTGTAGAATTGAAGTAAAACACTAATATATCTTGATTTAATAAGTATTCAACCCCCTGAGTCAATACATGTTTGAATCACCTTTGGCAGCGATTACAGCTGAGAGTGTTTTTGTGTAAGTCTTCAGGATATTTGCATACCGGGATTGTACAATATTTAACCATTCTTTTTAAAATGATTCAAGCTCTGTCAAGTTGGTTGTTGATTATTGCTAGACAGCGATTTTCATATCTTGCCATAAATCCGCTTGAGAATCTAAGTCAAAACTAACTAGGCCACTCAGGAAAATTCTATGTCGTCTTGGTAAGCAACTCCAGTGTATATTTTGCCTTGTGTGTTTTAGGTTATGGTCCTGCTGAAAGGTACATTTTTCTCCCAGTGTCTGGTGGAAAGCAGACAACCAGGATTTTCCTCTAGGATTATGCCTGTGCTTAGCTCTATTCCATTAATTGTTTTTATCCTAAATAACTCCCTAATCTTTGCCGAAGACAATCATACCCAAACATGATGCAGCCACCACCATGCTTGAAAATATAAAGAGTGGTACTCAGTGATGTGTTTGCCGCAAACATAACGCTTTGTATTCAGGACAAAAAGTTAATTTCTTTGCCACTTCTGCTACTCCGCTCTCCTCTTTTTTTTGCCTTATTGCAAACAGGATGCATGTTTTGGAATATTTTGATTCTGTACAGGCTTCCTTCTTTTCACTCTGTCATTGAGGTTAGTATTGTGGAGTAACTACAATTGTTGTTGATCCATCCTCAGTTTTCTGCTATCACAACCATTAAAATCATTGGCCTCATGGTGAAATCCCTGAGCAGTTTCCTTCCTCTCCGGTAACTGAGTTAGGAAAGACACCTGTATCTTTGTAGTGACTGGGTGTATTGATACACCATCCAAAGTGTAATTAATAACTTCACCATGCGCAAAGGGATAGTCAGTGTCTGCTTTTTTTATTTTACTTACAACAATCTACCAATAGGTGCCCTTCTTTGCGAGTTATTGGAAATCCTCCCTGGTTTCTGTTGTTTAATCTGTGCTTGAAATTCACGTCTCGACTGAGGGACCTTACAGATAATTGTATGTGTGGGGTACAGAGAGGGTAGTCAATTTTTGTATGCTGTTGACACCCGTGTTTACACCTTAGTGCTGCCTGCTCGCCCGCAGCCAATCTCCATCCTTCCACAGCTGATCTCTTCTGAAAATAATTTCCCTAACTACACGATCCTCTGAGACGGACTCATACAGTCCATAGTCTAACAGACTGTGTGTGTGTGTGCGTTTGTCTGTGTGATAGAGAGCTGTGTCGGACCTGAAGTTGTCTCCTCAAATCAAAACAAAACTGCTGGTATGTGTTCACCTCAAGTATGAGCAAGGAAACAAATGCAAATCCTTTGTCGATGTGAAGTTATCAAACACAAACGACCAGCTGTCCTTTTCCACCAAACCCTGACCAGTGAAATTGAGAAGAAATATGAATGTATTTTACATTTCAAACATTATTAGCAACTGGTAGAGCAAGGAAAAGGTTTGCATCACAAGCAGAATTGTACTGTACAGGCTACATTCAAAGTGAAGCTAAATCTGATTTGATAGCTTGCAATAAAAAAAAATAAAAAAAAAATCCAAGCAAGTGTATGGGGATAGGAGTCTGTTGTCCACAGCAGCATCAGACTGCATATCTATCTCATTCATACACACACAAAAAGACACACATTTTACCTCAGTGAGCAACCCCCCTCCGCAGCCTACGTCCAGTATTCTGAGCCCTGCCAGGGGTTTCCCCGGGCGCCGCCCGCCATGTGCGTTCAACAGATTATCCCTGAAAGAGGTCAGAGGTCATGCTATGAACACACACTACCACTCTTTCCACCCCATCCCCAAAGCCATACAGTGCATTCAAAGTATTCAGACCCATTGACTTTTCCCACATTTTGTTACCCTACAGCTTTATTCTAAACTTGATTAAATTGCTTGTTCTCAATCTACACAAAATACCCCATAAAAAAACAGATATCACCCCATAAAAAAACAGATCACATTTCCATAAGTATTCAGACCCTTCACTCAGTACTTTGTTGAAGCACCTTTGGCAGAGATTACAGCCTCGAGACTTCTTGGGTATGACGCTACAAGCTTGGCACACTTGCATTTGGAGAGTTTCTCCCATTCTTCTCTGCAGATCCTCTCAAGCTCTGTCAGGTTGGATGGGGAGTGTCGCTGCACAGCTATTTTCAGATCTCTCCAGAGATGTTCGATCGGGTTCAAGTCCAGAGGGATGGGCCATTAAAAGAGCCGGCCAGCTCTAGGAAGAGTCTTGGTGGTTCCAAACTTCTTCCATTTAAGAATGATGGAGGCCACTGTGTTCTTGGGGACCTTCAATGCCGCAGACATTTTTTGGTACCCTTGCCCAGATCTGTGCCTCGACACAATCCTGTCTCTGACAATTCCTTCGACCTCATGGCTTGGTTTTTGCTCCAACATGCACTGTCAACTGTGGGACCTTTATATAGACAGGTGTGTGCCTTTCCAAATCATGTCCAATCAATTGTATTTACCACAGGTGGACTCCAATCAAGGATGATCAATGGAAACAGGAAGCACCCGAGCTCAATTTCGAGTCAGGTAGCAAAAGGGCTGAATACGTATGTAAATAAAAGGTATGTTTTTCATTTTTAATGCATTGGCCAAAATGTCATAGGGAGGTAGTCAGACCTGACCATGTGGTGCAAGGACAACAACCTCTCCCTCAACGTGATCAAGACAAAGGAGATGATTGTGGACTACAGGAAAAGGAGGACCGAGCATGCCCCCATTCTCATCGACGGGGCTGTAGTGGAGCAGGTTGAGCTTCAAGTTCCTTGACGTCCACATCACCAACAAACTAACATGGTCCAAGCACACCAAGACAGTCGTGAAGAGGGAACAACAAAACCTATTCCCCCTCAGGAGACTGAAAAGATTTGGCATGGGTCCTCAGACCCTCAAAAGATTTTACAGCTGCACCGTCGAGAGCATCCTGACAGGTTGCATCACTGCCTGGTATGGCAACTGCTCGGCCTCTGACCGCAAGGCACTACAGAGGGTAGTGCATACGACCCAGTACATCACTGGGGCCAAGGTTGTGCCGACCAACCAGTGCTCCCGCACATTGGCTAACCGGGCTATCTGCATTGTGTCCCACCCACCACCTCAACCCCTCTTTTACGCTACTGCTACTCTCTGTTCATCATATATGCATAGTCACTTTAACCATATCTACATACTACCTCAATCAGCCTGACTAACCGGTGTCTGTATGTAGCCTCGCTACTGTATATAGCCTGTCTTTTTACTGTTGTTTTATTTCTTTACCTACCTATTGTTCACCTAATACCTTTTTTTGCACTATTGGTTAGAGCCTGTAAGTAAGCATTTCACTGTAAGGTCTACACCTGTTGTATTCAGCGCATTTGACAAACTTTGATTTGATTCCTGCCATCCAGGACCACTATTCCAGGCGGTGTCAGAGGAAGGCCCTAAAAATTGTCAAAGACTCCAGCCACCCTAGTCAGACTGTTTTCTCTGCTACCACACAGCAAGCGGTACCGGAGTGACAAGCTGGTGACACTGTCTGTGACTTATTTAGAATTCAAGGCACACTTAACCAGCATAGCTACCACACTCCGTAGCGATATGCCATCCCATATGGTTTGCGCTTTGTGGGACTATCATTTGTTTTTCAACAGGACAATGACCTAACACACCTCCAGGCTGTGTAAGGGTTATTTGACCAAGGAGAGTGATGGAGTGCTGCATCAGATGACCTGTCCTCCACAATCACCCGACCTCAACCAAATTGAGATGGTTTGGGATGAGTTGGACCGCAGAGTGAAGGAAAAGCAGCCAACAAGTACTCAGCATATGTGGGAACTCCTTCAAGACTGTTGGAAAAGCATTCCACGTGAAGCTGGTTGAGAGAATGCCAAGAGTGCAAAGCTGTCATCAAGGCAACTTTGAAGAACCTAAAATATATTTTGATTTGTTTAACACTTTTGGTTACTACATGATTCCATGTGTTATTAAATAGTTGATGTCTTCATTTTTAAAAAATGAAGAAAAACACGTGAATTAGTAGGTGTGTACAAACTTTTGACTTGTACTGTATATTCACCAAATAAAATACATGGGGGATTGGAAATGATGCAGAGAATTACTGATAGAAGCCACAATCTGCAATATTAAAGCTGATCTACCCCCTAAATTAAAAAATATATGTTTAACAAAAAGCTATGATCCCTTATTGATGTCCCTTGTTAAATCCACTTAAAATCAGTGTAGATAAAGGGGAGGAGACAGGTTAAAGAAGTATTTTTAAGCCTTGAGACATAATGACAAAGTGAAAACATGTTTTTGGAAATTTGAGCACATTTGACAATACAGAAATATCTAATTCACATAAGTATTCACGGCACTGAGTCAATACTTTGTAGAAGGCTTTTTTTGCAGCGATTACAGCTTTGAGTCGTCTTGGATATGTCTATCAGCTTTGCACATCTGGATTTTTTTTCTCCCATTCAAGAACTCGAACAGTCAAAAAATGTCAAAATCCTGCCTATCCCTAGTCTGTTTGTGTGTGTGCTCTCCATGTTTCCCCACACCTCCTACTGTCACAATCCCCTTGGCTACACAGTCGTCAGGACAAACGCTGCCCTCCAATAATCCCCCAGCTAAATTACAACTTGAATCTCACAGCGCCATCCCCTCCATCTCCATTCCCCTCCGTTGACCCCCATCTCCTACACTCTGGCTGCTGTCCCCCCAGGGAAGATGTACATGGAGCGGGCGAGGAGTCACATGTGTCTCCTTCATTACTGCCCTGCCACTGGATCTCCCACAGCCTTGGCACAGAGAGCGGGAGAGAAAGCCTGAGTGGGCTGCAGGGAGAGAGCTTTAGCCTGGACGCCCTTCAGAAACTAACACTACCCATCCAGCCCATCTCACCACACAACAATGCTTTTGATGAGGGACCATGTAGCCTACCGCTGCGCTTCCTTCTGGTTTCTGCTAGCAAGCTACACTAGCGTAAGTAAATAAACAAATAATATCCACCCCAAAAAAGGAGGATTATTTTTATTTTTTTATTATTATTTTTTATTTATTTAATTTTATCCCCAATTTTCGTGGTATCCAATCGCTAGTAATTACTATCTTGTCTCATCGCTACAACTCCCGTACGGGCTCGGGAGAGACGAAGGTCGAAAGCCATGCGTCCTCCGAAGCACAACCCAACCAAGCCGCACTGCTTCTTAACACAGCGCGCCTCCAACCCGGAAGCCAGCCGCACCAATGTGTCGGAGGAAACACCGTGCACCCGCCCCCCTCGGTTAGCGCGCACTGCGCCCGGCCCGCCACAGGAGTCGCTGGAGCGCGATGAGACAAGGATATCCCTACCGGCCAAACCCTCCCTAACCCGGACGACGCTAAGCCAATTGTGCATCGCCCCACGGACCTCCCGGTCGCGGCCGGCTGCGACAGAGCCTGGGCGCGAACCCAGAGACTCTGGTGGCGCAGCTAGCACTGCGATGCAGTGCTCTAGACCACTGCGCCACCCGGGAGGCCCTAAAAAAATTAAAAAAATAAAAAAGGAGGATTCTGATGCTAAACCAACCAAATCAGTGCTGTTGTCCCCTCGTTTAAACAACCTGAGGGCAGAGACACATCAGTGTTGAGTCTGACATCCCTCAGTCACACTGTCACCACAGACTCATCACCGCCGGGTCACAGACAGGAAGGAAAGGGATTTGCTACTATAGGCTGGATGAATGATAATGCACTGGATTAGCTGTGAAGAATATAGCATATCTTATCAATCGAAATACCCTCAGATTTGCCGAGGCAGAATCAACTCTTTCCATATCATCTACCCTTGTATCATCCCTATACATAAAAAAAAATATATATATATATTTTTTTGACCTCACCTACTTCAGGCATTTCTCACTTCTGAGCTTTTTGTCTCAATGTAACATGGATCAACTGGGGTCTGTCAATAACTTGTACTGCCTGGCTCTGACATTTTAGCTCACGTAACGAATGTCATCAGTGAAAGAGAGGTGCCCCTCTAGTAGGCGGGGGAGGGGCCGTACTGTGAGTGACACGGGGAGGAGGGAGACAGCAACCAACCAAGCCGACTCGCTATAGTAGACTAATAGCTGCCATAGCAATGATTAAGTAGTACCTGTTGTAACTGCATCAAACCGGGAGAAGCTAGTTAAGCTAGCTAACGTTAGCTAGCTAGGCTAACTGTGGTTGCAGTGCATGCGCTTTCTCATCCTACAGTTACAAAAATAGGCTCTATGACTGTAGTTTATTGCCACTTTGATGATTTATGGTTGGCCAACAACAAGCTACACATGCCACTCTTGTGAAAAGCAAGAGCATTAGCATAATTTAACAAATCCCTCTCTCTCTCAGCAGTGTTCGGATCTGCATGGGCTCTTCCGGACAAGTCAGTTCAAATTACACATACCATAGACCCGTGACAATAATATCAGACCCATGACATTATTTAGAATTATGAAGGCAGACCCGCTCAGGTCTCGGGTATTCGGGTACAGGTGGATCCGGGAAGAATTGTAACTGACTCTGACATAGATTCTACGTCTAAAGTAGCCCTAAATCAGTGGATGAGTGTGGCATCTTTAATATGCAACTGGGTGAATAAACTACAGGCATAAACACACGCACCGTATGAAAGGCACCCTGAGGTCATTCATTGAGTGGAGGGCTGCGAAGTCTCCCTGCTCGTTCCACCACTTGTTGGCGAGAAGCTGGAACCTCTTCACCTCATTTGGGTCCACAGTGGTCTTGGAGGCAGAGCGAATCCTACAGATGCAAAACAATTGTCACCAATCACTCAAATACTGACATGTATTAGACATTGGGGACGTCCCAGGTCGTCTCTATTGCAGTCACACAGCGTACATCTCACAATGCATTTTCGTTAGTGAACACACCAGACCCAACAGCAGGATAAATTGACTGAGGGGGCAGTGAGGGCGCACAATGAGTGTTCATGCATTGGAATTATATTGAATTCTGCTCACGCTATACTACATTAAACATCAAGTTAAAATGCTGAGACTCCGAGACCATTGATTGAGTGCTTTTGAAGTGACAGGCTACAGATTTTGCACCAACCCATCTCCGTTGGACTATAGTAGCACAATGGACAGTGCCCTACACACTTAAACAAGGATATTTTGGTCATAAATATAGGCTACAAGATAGACAGGGTAATTCACCCATTACAAACAGCCCATGTGAATGTCTTACCAAAATAATGCAAATTAAATGCTGAAAGAAGTGACAGGTTGGTGTGAATCGCCGCTGCGCTCTATCAGCACCATGGACAGCGCCCTACACACTACAGAAAGACCTTTGAAAACCCATTTGCTGAAATGACACCAAAACCAACCAGCTAGATCGTTTACCTTTTTAGAAGAGTTTCAGCCTCTGTGACGCTCTGTGGAACTTGAGTAATCGATGAGTAATCGATCATTCTATTCTACCCAAAATCTTTCCCCTCAAATGCCAGTTGGATTAGTTGAACTTTCCTAGGGTGTAGCATGCTTCTTCTGTGCTGACTGAACACATTTGTCAAAGTGGATGTAGCCCCCCTCATGAGCCCTGTGATTTCATTTTGAATATTGTATGACGTGTATGTGGCGTTGTGGGTTATGGTGCTAAACACCTTGCCAAGTTCCTTGTCTTTCGGAGAGTATATTCCATCATAGACAAAGTCCACTGCCGCCCTCTACTCGACTCTTATGTCCAATGTCCCCCTCAGTGGTTACTGGTTTGAATTAAGAAAGCCAATGATGTCCACAATCTCCAAAATTGTGCTATTTCTGTGTTGACACCAATGTTCCCATAGTACTTCACAATTGTTTCTTTTCACAGTGCATTTCAAATGCTCTTTGCTTGATGCGTGCCTAGCAAATCAAATCAAATTGTATTTGTCACATGTTTAGCAGATGTTATTGCGGGTGTAGCAAACTGCTTGTGTTTCTAGCTCCAACAGTGCAGTAATATCTAACAATACACATCTAAAGTAAAGGAATGGAATTAAGAATATATAAATATTTGGGCGAGCAGTGTCAGATCCTTTGGTACCATCAATAGCATGCTTCGAGTTAGAATACCCAGCTTGGGTGAAGGCCTTGTCTGCGTTAGCATTGGACCCAACACAGAACTTTCGACATGGGAAACAAAATGACGCAGCTGCAGTAACCGAGTATTCCAGTCACTCTCTTCCTATGAACCAGTTGCTATTAAATTAAAGTTTTTGGATTGAAAACCTGCAGCTTGGGTAGGATTCTAAGCTAACCTTGGCTTTCTACTCTGTTCCAAGATCACCAGGAACAGTCGGAGGTGGAGGGGCTGTGGAGCCATTATCCTGGTGGCGCTTGTGGAAGGGTGGGTAAGCTCTGCATGTGGAGCTCGACACTATCATTGCTGCTAGGCTTGGCGGCGGCCTCAGTGGTTGACGCTGCTGCTCATTACTCTCCTTCTCCTTTTGGCTTTGTTTGGGTACTTTGGCAAACGCCAATTTCTGATATCCATCGTGGCAGATCAGCTGGTTTGAGCTAGCTAAATAGGCTAAGGCGAATAAACATTGTTACAGCTAGCTAAGAAGCTAGAAGAGAAGAGTGAAGCAGCGTCGATGGTAAACATGACACCGCCCTTACAAATCAAAAATTACAGGCGGAGGCGTATCACTTTGCCTAACACAGATGAGAAGCGTTTTCTCCTGCTTTTTATGGAAACCTATGGGGGGGTGATAATAGACATAAGTCTAGGCAACTGTACAGCCATGTGGCTGTTGCCTAGCAAAGAACGTCTGACTGACATGACACCAACGCCTTACTAACGTCTGCGTCGTGTGTTAATGAAAGTCATAATGTGCATAGTATATATTTATATGAATTAAATCTCAACCATAAATGTTAGAAACATACTATTTTTCCGTGCAAGCAGACATTCCGACGTAGCCACCTTGAACTATAGTGTAGCCTACGGTTTGTGTATTTCCTGTTAATCGCTAATGGCCTAGAAAAGATTATGTCCAATCTATAGGTAAACTGTCTTTCCTTCAACACCTCATGGCATCTCGCTGTATACGGAACTAAAGGTTGTTAGCAAAATCAGACCGTGTTGTTACCAGTTCCCATTAGCCTACATCAGACAACCAATAAGAGTTGTGTCCATGGCTTTCAGAAGAATAGAGGAGTTCAAAAGGTGCTATTTGGGATCCTTGGGATGTCCCTTCAGTCGAATAGAGCCGTTTTCCAGATGGTCCTTGCAAATCTGGGTCCTTGGGATGTCTCCACCAACTATACATGTAAAATGATTAAGTTTAGTGTTAGCAGTGAACGTTCATAGAGTGAGAGTCTGGCACGGTATTTGAGAGCTAGACGGCAACATAGACATTATTTTTTTATTTTACAAGTTGCAGAAGCGATTTTCGAGTGTCTGTCCCAGATATTTTCCTTTTAGACGATGAAAAGAATTACCAAGATGTCCTTGATCCAATTGAGGAGTAAGTAGGCTATATTTAAGTTGTGATATCTTTAGTAAATATTTAGGTCTACTGTGTTAAGGCAAATTTGGTTTTTGAAAATAATAATTTTGTTGATAACGTATTGTCGAAAGCACATAGGCAATATTATTTACTGTGTCGATAGCGGAGTAGGCTAGTGTACAATAACGTAATTTGATGTGCTAGTATTATTTATTTAATGGATGAATTAAATTGTAAATGAAAATATACACACGTAAGCAATATTATTTACATTGTAATACACTACTCCTACATGCCATTGTACTATAGCAGTAGTCATCAACCTTTGAGTCAAGATCACTTTGAGTCAAAATGCATGCCGAGATCTACCGCTCTGATTTTTTATTAACATGACTTAATAAATCCTCTTTAGGATTGGACCCTTTTTCTCTCTAAATTTTTCACCTAAAATTACATACCCAAATCTAACTGCCTGTAGCTCCTGAAGCAAGGATATGCATATTCTTGGTACCATTTGAAAGGAAACACTTTGATGTTTGTGGAAATGTGAAAGGAATGTAGGAGAATAACACATTAGATCTGGTAAAAGATAATACAAAGAATGTATTTTTATTTTTTGTACCATCATCTTTGAAATGCAAGATAAAGGCCATAATGTATTATTCCAGCCCAGGTGCAATTTAGATATTGGCCACTAGATGGCAACAGTGTATGTGGAAAGTTTTAGACTGATCCAATGTTCAAAATTTTGAATCAAGACTGCCCAAATGTGCCTAATTTGTGTATTAATAACTTTTATGTTCAAAACTGTGCACTCTCCCAAACAATAGCATGGTATTCTTTCACTGTAATAGCTACTGTAAATTGGACAGTGCAGTTAGATTAACAAGAATTTAAGCTTTCTGACAATATCAGATATGTCTATGTCCTGGGAAATGTTCTTGTTACTTACAACCTCATGCTAATCGATTTAGCCTACGTTAGCGCAACGTCCCGCAGGGGACCCACCAATCCTGAAGTACGAAACTGTAAGCCTATGCAACATTAACCAATTAAAAACAGTACTGTAGCAATGAGGTTTGTGCAGTAACCTATTGGCCCAATACAGCATACTGACGTTGCTTGAATTTACCTGCCAATGCATTGTGGTTCGGGACATTTAAAAATATATATATTTCCAGGTAGGCTATATGATCATCCCGGTAATAGATCCATTGTTGTATTACTTGTGAGGCGCAGCTGAGTGAGCATACATTTAAATAATTTGCTTTTTATTTTACTGGGCTGATGGTGCCTGCATCTGATGGTCACTCTCCCTTTCCTCCACTGGCACTGACCAAAAAAGGGACACCGTCTTCCAGCTGATGGCGAAACTCGAGTCGCACCACATTATTTCTGCCTCATGCACAAATTCATGTTGTTACTCCTATGAACAGAGAAAGTGAAATATTCCTTGATATTAAAAAAGACCCAAGCCGCGAATAATAACAAACGCAAGCCTATAGACACACTTTCCTACTCATTCATTACTGCTGCACTGCTTGTTGTCGCACTGAGCGGAAATAGGAAAAACAGTGAGTAGTACAGTGTGTTATATTTCATGTGAATGTGTAGATGTATGGTGACTCCACGTTTGGATGAACGGACCAACGGGACTGCCATGGGCAAGTCCCTTGATGGGTACCAGGAATGTTGGAAGGTAATTATCTTTGCACACAACACAGCAGTGTCCAGGCCTCCTGTGTATTGACCCTATCGCCTGCTGTATGGAGGGGAGCCGCAGCAGTTTACTGGCGTAAACAATGCAATTGTATATAACATTATTGCATATACTGTAGTATAAAAAAATGTGTGATTGACTTAGTGTTTTTACATTGCTGTTTTGTATAGCGTACTTTGAGGTCACTGATACTCCACCTGATGTGGTGGAAGTTGTCGAACCAGATCAGAACACCTTCGAGGACCACCTTCAGGCACGGACTGAGAAGGTTGTGGAGGTTTTTGACCAGGTAAACATTATCTGCTGTTCATTTATTTTCTGGCCTTCCAAAAGATACATTTGTAATAATACGAAATATAATTGAATTTATTTCTATTATAATCAAGGTGAGACTGAACATGAGAAAAAGGAGAGCCACCAGAGAAGATTCAAAAGGGACCAAGTGCTTCGACATCCGGGCGACTGACATGGCTTGGATAAAGGACGAAAGACGAGACCCGGGAAAGCTTGGTGCTCCTATCTAGGGTCACCATCTATTAAGGTGAATTTAAAAACCTCAGATGATAACTATTTGCGTTTGCCACCTTGTGGTGGGCGGCATCGCCATGCTGTCAGCAGCACCAACACTGGCCCAGGGGTTTCTCCAAATAGCCAATCTCAAGGCGAACCACTTGGTCACGTTAAATAACCGCCACTTCCAGTGTAGGAAAGACTATTGAGAGTAAATATTAGTTCATCATAGGAGAGCTGTAGCTCCGCCCACCGGTGATGTGGAGCAGAGCATGCTGGGCGATCTCTGAGGTGAAGGAAGTAACTAGAGAAAGTACACAAGCCGTGATAAGTTCCAGCCATCTCCTTTGATTACCTATATAGTTAGCATTCTTTGTTTTAGCCAAGGCCAATGTGCGTCCAAAAGTAATGCGAGTTCATATTTCTTACAATTCATGTGTTGTGGACGCACTCCTGTGTTATGCTAATGAGCATGTTTACCACGAGCAAGCAACTGTAAGCTTGCTAAAACCCTGTTGTTTCTGTCATCTCATTTCAGACATTTAACGTTAGCATTTCAGCGTCTGGTTATATGGATGTATACTGATTATGTGGGTATTTTGTTAGCAATGAGCCTTGGGGATGCATTATACATTCAAGTTCATGCAGTTGTGTGAGGATGATGGTGCTGCTCAGTAGTGCTGTGTAATTGCACTCCTCTGATCATTCATTAGTAAAGTCACAGCCATGTTGTATTGCCCTGTGCAGCAGAACCAATTGTAGCCATATTATTTATAGCTTATGTAATTGGAGGTTGTATTAAGCCTATACCTGCCATTTACTATTATATTTCATTTCCCCCTTTTCAGAACCACAGACTCTTAGTTAAGAAACTTGTCAAGCCATACACTGTGCTGTGCCGTTACTGCTCTGTAAATCAGCGTCATTAAACAACCTCAACTGGAATCCTACAGGTATGTCATCTATGCCCTTACAAGCACCTGGGAGAGAACACACAGTGCTAAGTAAAACCTAACCCTAAAGAATATACATTCCACCAAGTCCTCAACTACATCCAGGTAGGTGCTGTTAAGGTGTATGACACCACCCTGGAGTTTCTCACAACTCATCTCTCTATCTTTTCCAGGGACCATCCCTTATCAACCCCACTGACATAAAAAATTTGACATGTATCCTTTCTTTTCTGTCTGCCATTAACATTATTGCATGTCTAATCAAACATTTAAATAATTCAATACCTGTATTTTTTACATACCTGAATCCTTTAACCTGTGTGTTTGCTTGTTTACGTCTCTCCTACCCTTTTCTGTTAACTCTGCTCCTGTTCTCCATGACCTAGGGGTTCTGCCTAATACCCAGACATGGATCCACCTGATTTCCTCCATTACCAACCACCCTCCAACTTTTCATTACATCAGCTCCTGTTCTTGTCATGTTGTCATTATCTGCTAAGAAAGAGCAAGAAAACTATCATACTGGGCACATAATGTGAGATGCACAGATTAGCTAAAAACACTAGCACTGCAGGGCAGCAGCGCCTAGACTTTGCAGTTTCCCTCTTCCAAGACTGACTACCTGATGAAAACAAGTGACAGGCAGAACCTCCCAGCCACACAATACCCACCTCCTCTCTATTCCACACACCAGAATTCAGTATTTCAGTCTATGATTGCCATGTGAGCGTACAACAAATCTGAAAGTAAATCGACACACATGTACCAACAAAAAATATCAAAGTTCGTGTATTTAAATGTAAAATATTGCCAGATTGGTTTTCACAGCTGTTTCATAAGATGTTCATTATTGTAAACTGTAACGTATCCCTTGATGGTATTTGTTAGTTCAACATTGTTGTATTATAAGACATACAATAGATATATTCAACCACAAGGGTGTACTAATGAGCTAAATCATAATAGAGGATCAATATTACTTCAGTGTAGATAAGGGAAGGCCTGTTTAAAATTAAAACATGCCAGCCAGACAAGCCAGTGTATGAATCAAAGTATTTGCATATGAACGGAGTGGAAATTGGCTGACTTTGATCTGTAAGGTAAGCAACATTAATGTGTGGGGAGGGGCATTGAAATTATATTATTTTTTACTAGAGGTCGACCGATTATGATTTTTCAACGCCGATACCGATTATTGGAGGACAAAAAAAGCCAATACCGATTATTCGGCCGATTTTTTAAAATGTATTTGTAATAATGACAATTACAACAATACTGAATGAACACTTATTTTAACTTAATATAATACATCAATCAAATCAATTTAGCATCAAATATATAATGACACATGTTCAATTTGGTTTAAATAATGCAAAAACAAAGTGTTGGAGAAGAAAGTAAAAGTGCAATATGTCCCATGTAAAAAAGCTAACATTTAAGTTCCTTGCTCAGAATATGAGAACATATGAAAGCTGGTGGTTCCTTTTAACATGAGTCTTCAATATTCCCAGGTAAGAAGTTGTAGGTTGTAGTTATTATAGGAATTATAGGACTATTTCTCTCTATACCATTTGTATTTCATATACCTTCGACTATTGGATGTTCTTATAGGCACTTTAGTATTGCCAGTGTAACAGTACAGCTTCCGTCCCTCTCCTCGCTCCTACCTGGGCTCGAACCAGGAACACATCGACAACAGCCACCCTCGAAGCAGCGTTACCCATGTAGAGCAAGGGGAACAACTACTCCAAGTCTCAGAGCGAGTGACGTTTGAAACACTATTAGCGCACACCCCGCTAACTAGCTAGCCATTTCACATCGGTTACACCAGCCTAATCTCAGGAGTTGATAGGCTTGAATTCATAAACAGCAGAGCTGCTGGCAAAACGCACGGGAGTGCTGTTTGAATGAATGCTTACAAGCCTGCTAGTGCCCACCATCGCTCAGTCAGACTGCTCTATCAAATCATAGACTTAATTATAACATAATAACACACAGAAATACGAGCCTTAGGTCATTAATATGGTCGAATCCGGAAACTATCATCTCGAAACAAAACATTTATTCTTTCAGTGAAGTACGGAACCGTTCCATATTTTATCTAACGGGTGGCATCCATCAGTCTAAATATTCCTGTTACATTGCACAACCTTCAATGTTATGTCATAATTACGTAGAATTCTGGCAAATTAGTTCGCAATGGGCCAGGCGGCCCAAACTGTTGCATATACCCTTACTCTGCGAGCAATGAACGCAAGAGAAGTGACACAATTTCACCTGGTTAATATTGCCTGCTAACCTGGATTTCTTTTAGCTAAATATGCAGGTTTAAAAATATATACTTCTGTGTATTGATTTTAAGAAAGGCATTGATGTTTATGGTTAGGTACACGTTGGAGCAACGACAGTCCTTTTCGCGAATGCGCACTGCATCGATTATATGCAACGCAGGACACGCTAGATAAACTAGTAATATCATGAACCATGGGTAGTTATAACTAGTGATTATGATTGATTGATTGTTTTTTATAAGATAAGTTTAATGCTAGCTAGCAACTTACCTTGGCTTCTAACTGCATTTGCATAACAGGCGGGCTCCTCGTGAGGCATGTGGTTAGAGCGTTGGACTAGTTAACCGTAAGGTTGCAAGATTGAATCCCTGAGCGGACAAGGTAAAACTCTGTCGTTCTGCCCCTGAACAAGGCAGTTAACTTCTTGACGCTAGGGGTCAGATTATTATTATTTTTTTTTTAAATAACGTTCCCAAGGTAAACAGACTATTTCTCAGGTCCAGATCGTAGAATATGCATATAATTTACAGATTAGGATAGAAAACACTCCAAAGTTTCCAAAACTGTCAAAATATTGTTTGTGAGTATAACAAAACAGATTTTGCAGGCGAAAACCTGAGGATATCTAACCCGGAAGTGATTTTTTATTTTTTTTATCTGTGTTTCATTGCCCGTCTTTCTTCTATTTAAAGGGGGTATCAACCAGATTCCATTTCCAATGGCTTCCTCAGGCTGTGACCAGGCTTTAGACATAGTTTCAGGCTTTTATTTTGAAAAATTAGCGAGATTTTTCAAAACTAGTCAGGTGTCCCTTTGATTAGTTCCTGCGCGCGAGAGGGGTAGCTCTCCATTTTCTTTCTCTCTTTTATTGAATAGGTTACGGTCCGGTTTAAATATGATCGATTATGTATGTTAAAAACAACCTGAGGATTGATTATAAAAAACATTTGACATGTTTCTACGAACATTACGGATACTTTTTGGAATTTTCGTCGAACGTAACGAGGCTGTGGTTTTCTGAACATTGGGCGCAACCCAAATGGCGGTTTTTTGTTATAAAAGTAATATTTATCGAACAAAAATAACATTTATTGTGTAACTGGGAGTCTCCTGAGTGCAAACATCCAAAGATTATCAAAGGTAAGCGATTAATTTTATTGCTTTTCTGACTTTCGTGACCATGCTAATTTGGGGCTAGCTGTTCTAGCATTGATTGATACACTCACAAAAGCTTGGATTGCTTTCGCTGTAAAGCATATTTTCAAAATCTGACACGATAGGTGGATTAACAACAAACTAAGCTGTGTTTTGGTATATTTCACTTGTGATTGCATGATTATAAATATTTTTAGTAATATTTTTGAATTTGGCGCCCTGCAATTCAGCGATTGTTTAGGAAAATGATCCCGCTAAAGGGATCTGTGCGCAGAGAGGTTAACCCACCATTCCTAGGCCGTCATTGAAAATAAGAATGCGTTCTTAACTAACTTGCCTAGTTAAATAAATATATATAATAAAATAGGCAAAATCGGTGTCCAGAATTACCGATTTCCGATTGTTATGAAAACTTGAAATCGGCCCTAATTAAATCGGCCATTCCGATTAAATCGGTCGACCTCTATTTTTTACCCTGATGCCTGTTTAGTCATAAAAAGCATAAGATTAAGCATAACATTAATCGCAATGGTTAGCATATGCAAATTAATAGGAATACATTTAGCCTAATTGGTAACAAATATGACATGGAAAGTCAGGATCCTAATCAGGCTTCTGTTTGTCAAATCCAGATTAAATAAAGGTCTTTATGTGTGTCAAATCTGTAGGTGCTTGTGGGCTAAATCAATGACAAACAGCTGAAATGTTCAGGCTTCATCATGATCTGTGATCAGAAAAGGCTGGGGTGTTTTCGGTTCCGTTTAGTCTAACGATATGCGTAAGAACGCAACTGCACTGAAATGAATAGCCTGATTCAATGGGATTCTCCTGAATAATAAAATGCTGTTATCTCTAAATTGCATAGCATATAATAAACCATCATTTTCCTCTCAATTGCAGAGCATATAATAAACCATCATTTTCCTGTGATGTTGAGGCTGAACAAGACCTATAGGCTAGTAGACTACACGGAAATAATTGTGGAGTTAATCATTGTTATAGCCTAGATCGCTTTATATAATCTGAACCATTGCTTTTCCTATGGCTAAGAAAACAAGTAGTAGCATATGCTTTTTGCCTGTCTCTATGACAAGGGTTTGGCCTATATCCTCACATACCCCCTCAATTTGAACCCTGCTTTTAACCATAAAACATCTCCACAGAAATGTATAGCCTAAGGTGAGTGATTGTGTCTGATAACCTCTTGTTTCTGAATAGGGCTACCTCCAACAAAGAAGACCATGTGTCTGTATTGATGTGAGAAAATGGCATATCTACACAATAATGGTGGCTGGCTGCGATATCAACTAGCCTAATAAGTTTTGCATTGAGGTAATAGCCCTATTTTAGCTAAATCGACAAATTTAATTGATTTACATTACTATGGCAATTAAAAATATTTTTGGCAAAATCATGTAGACATTTGTAAGCCGTTCATGGGGAGATCTTTAATAATAAACTAAACAGACACTTAAACTAACGTGTGAAACACATGTAGATGTTTTTAACATGCAGACCGGACACATCACGTGCGCAAGCGTCGCAAAATACATTTAGAAATCCATGTTATTCAATTATTGCACCCACACTGCTCGCGTTGCCAAGGGCTAAAATAGAACTCCTTTCTATTTCTGACGCAGATCGCGCTGCAAGTGCTGCTTCTCCCATCTCCTCATTGGTTTATATAAGCAAGTACCCACGTGCCATTTTCTCATTGGTTATACCCACGTGGGTGATTGAAAGACAAACTGTTTTGCCGGTTGTCGTGGTAATACTATGGAAGTGTAGATGCCAATGTAACAGTATAACTTTAAACCGTCCCCTCGCTCCGACGCGAACCAGGGACCCTCTGCACACATCAACAACGGTCGCCCACGAAGCATCGTTACCCATCGCTCCACAAAGGCCGCGGCCCTTGCAGATCAAGGGTAAACACTACTTCTAGGTTTCAGAGCAAGTGACGTAACTGATTGAAACGCTATTAGCGCGTACCCGCTAACTAGCTAGCCATTTCACATCCGTTACACCAATCACCATATACGTTCAAATATGAAAACGCCTGGAAGGAGGAGAGATGACTAGAAACGATTCGGTTGGTCGTTTTATGTGTGGATTAATTGTCGGATTAGAGGACCTTGTGCATTTCAGGTAAAATAACAACTAAATATTTATATCCCAGGACAAATTAGCTAGCAACAGCAAGCTAGCTAAATATGACAAATTAGCTAGCAAGTGCAAGTTAACTAGCTAAATTGCCATACATGTTTAATGCTTTCGACCTGTCCCCAAATTAATGTCATTGGTTCTGAGTTTGTTTTGATATTTTAACCTGCGTGTCTTGATCGCGTTTGGTGTAGGGGGACAAAATAAACGTATGCATGATAGCGCACGCGCGCAGCCGATTTGGGTTCCGTGTAATGTGCTCATGATAAGATCATTCATAATAAACTTACAAGAACCCAAACCGCGTGCGCTTTCGTGCATAAATTGTCAGGTCTGGTCAACATGTTACAAGCAAACTGACACGTGACGCGATCACCACGTGAACACTATATCTACATGACGTGTCGAACTTATCGGTAGGGCATGGCACACACAGAAGCTAAACAGTCTACATAACACTGGAGAGTATTCGGAATAATCAGTTTTTCTAATGCTTGCAATTGTCAATACAACCCTGGGATGTAATAATTAGTGCACACAGTAGCAAAACGTTTCGCAACGAAAACTAGTTTCTATTCACGTAGGCCCCTCCCCGTTTGCATTCTTGTCTAGTGATGAAAACCCACGCAGCGCCCTTCTGAGATGCTCAGTACGACTGCAAAAAGACGACCTGGAACGAAACCATTTTCCGCTAGCATGGAGATAGTTAGCATGGAGATAGTTAGAGAAACTGAGTCCACGTGCATTCGCTAAGACACTCATACCACATATGCTAACTAAAACCATACCTCACACCATACCTCACATGCGCGAAACCCATTTGAGAGCGACGCTCCAGAAACTGCGTGTGATGTTTACATACTGAAGTCCAGCTGACTGTAGTCCGAGTTGAAGTAGGAGTGCCATTCACCACACTTGTTGAACAGCGGGTACAAAACCCTAAGATGAGACGTCCAAACTTCTTTGAAAACATGTCTGTTTTTTACATTTATATTTGTGTTCTGTATCGACAGTTCAATGTGACCGTGGTGTACTCATTCTCTTACTGTTCGAGTGGAAACACTGCTGTGCATAGAAAGTTCCTACTGGCTACTGGTTCCCGGGCAAAATCTACTCCAGTCCCAAATTATTAGTGTATTAAAGCTCAATTAAGCCAACACTATGAGTTCAGTAACATATCAACGATTAAACACAATTATAACGTAGCCTGTTGTAAAGTAAGGTGGGGGGTTATACATTTTGATGATTGGTGTTAGTGTGTTGAACAGATACAAAAGATATACAAATGTATGTGGACACCCCTTCATACGAGTGGATTCGGCTATTTCAGCCACACCCGTCGCTGACATTGTATATACAATCGAGCACATAGCCATGCAATCTCCATTCCAATAAGTCAGTTCATCAAATTGCTAGAGCTGCTCCGGTCAACTGTAAGTGCTGTTATTGTAAGGTGGAAACTTCTAGGAGAAACAGCTCCCCAGCGAAGCAGGTCCGCCGAGCACAGAAAGCCGCCATCTGCCGCATAACGAACTCTGAACCAACTATATTAATTTGGGGACAGGTCGAAAAGCATTAAACATTTATAGCAATTTAGCTAGCTTGCTGTTGCTAGCTAATTTGTCCTGGGATATCAACATTGGGTTGTTATTTTACCTGAAATGCACAAGGTCCTCTACTCCGACAATTAATCCACAGATAAAAGGGTAAACCAAGGTTTTTTTCTAGTAATCTCTCCTCCTTCAGGCTTCTTCTTTGGACTTTATATGGTGGTTGGCAACCAACTTTAAGGTGCATTACCATTACCAACTGGACTGGAGTGTGGATCTCAGTTCATTTTTCAATCACCCACGTGGGTATATGCTCCTAAAAAACAATGAGGAGATGAGAGGCGGGACTTGCAGTATTTCAAGCGTCACAAATGGAAGGCATTTTGCATCGCCCATGGACGCGACGTTAGCAGTGTGGTCCGCAGATCACCATGCGCAATGCAGAGCTTCGGCTGGATGTTCCAACATCTAGTGGAAAGCCTTCGCAGAAGAGTGGAGGCTGTTATTGGCAGCAAAGAGGGGACCAACTCCATATTAATACCCATGATTTTGGAATCAGATGTTCAACGAGCAGGTGTCCACATAGTGTATAACACTAAATCAAACACCGGCAGATGGCGATAGTTGTTTCAGCTGAATGGAGAAAGTTTTATGTAATAACTTGTCGGTCCACGGGAGATAAGTGTATAGCCGGCTGCATACCTTCCCTTTGGACGGTAAGATTAAACGAGTCAATATCGCCATCTACAGAAATTCAGGATAATATAACACAATCTTGGGTACTGCATTGTTGTATATTTCATACATAACATAAAGCTGAAATTGGTTAGATTACTTGTTGGTTATTACTGCATTGTCGTAACTAGAAGCACAAGCATTTCGCTACACTCGCATTAACATCTGCTAACCATGTGTATGTGACAAATAAAATTTGATTTGATTTGGACTGTGCCAGTAATATATACTGAACAAAAATATAAATGCAACAATTTCAACTCTTTTACTGAGCTACAGTTCATATTTCAATTGACTGATTTCCTTATAAATTAGGCCCTAATCTAGATTTCACATGACAGGGCAGGGGTGCAGCCATGTGTGGACCTGGAAGGGCATAGGCAAAAAGGCTGTATTAACATTACATTCTCTGGCAACAGCTCTGGTGGACATTCCTGCAGTCAGCATGACAATTGCAGATGTAGACATCTGTGGCATTGTGTTGTGACAAAACTGCACATTTAAGTGGTCTTTTATTGTACTGAGCACAAGATGCAGCGGTGTAATGATCATGCTGTTTAATCAGCTTCTAGATATGCCACACCTGTCAGGTGTATGAATTATCTTGGCTAAGGAGAAATGCTCATGAACAGGGATGTAAACAATATTGTGGACAAAATGAGAGAAAAGCTTTTATTTCAACTCTAAACACAACACTTTACATGTTGTTTATTTTTGTTCAGTACATATAAAATATGGTGAATTTGTAGTGTTCATATAGCTGAACTAAAAAAAAATCCTCTTCCATTAGAATTTCTAAAAGACCATTCCAAATTATCAATATGAATTAAACACAATTGATAATGGCATGTTATCAATTGCACTCAATCCAAATTACTGCAGGTTTAATGATACCCCTCAAAAAATCATATTAAAACAGTAATGATTTGAAAGTCAGTTGCACACATGTCAATCTTATTTTTATTTTAAATAAATGCATCTACTCCACTAACAAATGAGTGACATTCAACACTTCAGTCATGCCTTTAGTGTGGTACATAAATTGGGTTTCCCATGCAGTCCTGGATGAGTTCATCATCATCATTGGGGAACAGTTATACAGTAGACAAAGAAAATACCCAGAACAAGGGATCATTTCAGTTTTATTGGACAATTTACATTAATACGTTTATCCTGTTAAGCTTTTTAAAATGACACATCTTTCCAAGATTCTACTGACTACAAAGCCTCCGAGCTTTGCATGATAGAAGGCAAAAACCTAGCATTCAAAATGTCCTGTTTGCCGACTTGCACTTAAAAATCACATATTTACAAAGATAGAAGGTGGGGGGGGAGTGGAGAGTTCACCTACACCGTTGCCTCTATAATGAGACAAGCCTGTTAAACTCATGGAATTTAAATGTAAGTGCACAGATCAGGGAGCCCTGCGCTCCTCAACGCCTGCGCCTGGCGGGAGACGTGGACCTGAAACAGAGACGCAAAGGGGAACATTAATGGTGCTGCACCACTCTCACACACTCATGCAAAATGACACACAGGCAAAATAAACACACTCACACACACCCCCACTGGGGCCCTGTTAACATCAGCTCATCATGAGGACAATATATTGCATTGATTCCTGAATGAACTTGGTCACTCTCCTTTGGGAAGAACAGTTACTACATTCAAACAAGGCACTCAAATGGATTGATATGCTGCACATGGCCAACAGTGGGCACTATGGAGACAGTCTGAGGAACAGAAACGTGGCTACAAATGTTTCTTTTTATTTTTTATTTTTTATATTTTTTACACATCATGAAAATATTTATTATTTCACTTTGTAAGGTAGCCTTGAGCCCTGACAGAAAACAAGGAAAGTTGTGCTAAAAAAACATTACTGGGCAGTAGGCCTCGAATACCACACGCACACAACAGAAACAACATGTTACAACATAAAAAGAGATGGTAAAAAATGGAATACTACCTTGATCGTGACTTAGACTTGTTTTTGCGGCTTGCCTTCTTACCAGACTTGTGAGATTTTTCCGTTGATCTTGAGCGACTACGTTTGGATTTCTTAGACTTCTTTTCCTTGCTAAGCTCGGGGGAGGGGGACCTGCTCGACTCCGAGTCAGAGTACCTCTTGCTAGATTTGGCAGAGCCCTTCTTGCTAGCCTTGCTACCCTGATGGGAGTGCTTGTCACCCTGAGGGTCTGTGTGATCGCTGCTCTCTTTCCTTTTCTTGGATTTGCCGTTGCTCTCCTCCGCCACCACAGATCTCACCTCCCTATCTTTCTCCTTCCCCCTCTCCTTTTCCTTCCCTTTCTCCTTTTCCTTCCCTTTCTCCTTTTCCCTCTCTTTCTCTTTGGCTTTCTGCTTCTTCCTATCTGACTCTTTCTCCTTCTCCTTCTCTCTCTCCTTCTTGTCGTGGCTGCCGCTCCGGTCTTTCTTCCTGTCCCTATCCTTGCTGGAGGCTTTCTGCTTGTGCTTGCTGCTGCGGCTGTCCCTGCGCTCCCTGCTCCTCTTCCTGTCTCTGTCCCTCTCCTTGTCCCTGCTCTTGCTGCGGCTGTGACTGTCCCTGCGCTCCCTACTCCTCTTCCGGTCTCTGTCCCTCTCCTTGTCCCTGCTCTTACTGCGGCTGGCCCTGTCCTTGGACCTGCTCTTGCCTCCTCTGCTGACCCTTCGCTCTCGAGAGTGGCTACGGTTCCGGTGGCGGGTTAAGCGCTCTGCGCTGTGGTTCCGGCTGCCCTTCCTCCTCTCTCGGGCCTTGTCGACGCTGCGCTCCCCGTGACGTCTGTGGGAGCTGCGACTGTGGCTACGCAGGCCGCCACCGCGGGCCCTGTGTGAGGAGGAGCGGCTGCGCCTCCTCTTCCTCCGGGGCGAGGAGGAGCGCGAAGAGGAGCGTGTGGAGGTCGACGATGATGAGGAGAAGGAAGACGATTGGCTGCTGGCGCTGCTAGAGCTGGAATGGGAGCTGCTGCTGCGTCCGTTGCTGGGGGAACCACTGGTGCCCCGCCCTGCGCCACGCTCCTTACCCCGGCCCGCCTGCCTGACCTCGCTGATAACCTCAGGCTCACTGCGGGATCTGCGTCTCTCTGCTGTGGGTTCCGCCTCCCTCTCTCTCACTTCCTGTTTGTGGAGGCTCTCTAACTGGCCCTCGTCATAATCCCCCCTCTCTCTGCTCACTCTGTCCAGCGCCATCTCTTCTGGGAGACACACAGAAAACAAAACATTTGTTAAACTCAAAGACAACGTAACCACTGCTTATTGATATTGCGTTTAGTTTAGAGGTCGACCGATTATGATTTGTCGACGCCGATACCGATTATTGGAGGACAAAAAAGCCGATAACCGATGAATCGGCCGATTAAAAAATATATATATTTGTAATAATGACAATTACAACAATACTGAATGAACACTTATTTTAACTTAATATAATACATCAATAAAATCAATTTAGCCTCAAATAAATAATGAAACATGTTCAATTTGGTTTAAATAATGCAAAAACAAAATGTTGGAGAAGAAAGTAAAAGTGCAATATTGGCCGTTTAAGTTCCTTGCTCAGAACATGAGAACATATGAAAGCTGGTGGTTCCTTTTAACATGAGTCTTCAATATTCCCAGGTAAGAAGTTGTAGGTTGTAGTTATTATAGGAATTATAGGACTATTTCTCTCTATACCATTTGTATTTCGTATACCTTTGACAAATGGATGTTCTTATAGGCACTTTAGTATTGCCAGTGTAACAGTATAGCTTCCGTCCCTCTCCTCGCTCCTACCTGGGCTCGAACGAGGAACACATCGACAACGGCCACCTTCGAAGCAGCATTACCCATGCAGAGCAAGGGGAACAACTACTCCAAGTCTTAGAGCGAGTGACGTTTGAAACGCTATTAGCGCACACCCCGCTAACTAGCTAGCCATTTCACATCGGTTACACCAGCCTAATCTCGGGAATTGATAGGCTTGAATTCATAAACAGCAGAGCTGCTGGCAAAACACACGAAAGTGCTGTTTGAATGAATGCTTACGAGCCTGCTGGTGCCCACCATCGCTCAGTCAGACTGCTCTATCAAATCATAGACTTAATTATAACATAATAACACACAGAAATACGAGCCTTAGGTCATTAATATGTTCGAATCCGGAAACTATCATCTCGAAAACAAAACATTTATTCTTTCAGTGAAATACGGAGCCGTTACGTATTTTATCTAACGGGTGGCATCCATCAATCTAAATATTCCTGTTACATTGCACAACCTTCAATGTTATGTCATAATTACGTAGAATTCTGGCAAATTAGTTCGCAATGGGCTAGGCGGCCCAAACTGTTGCACATACCCTGACTCTGCATGCAATGAACGCAAGAGAAGTGACAACTTCACCTGGTTAATATTGCCTGCTAACCTGGATTTCTTTTAGCTAAATATGCAGGTTTAAAAATATATACTTCTGTGTATTGATTTTAAGAAAGGCATTGATGTTTATGGTTAGGTACACGTTGGAGCAACGAGCCCTTTTTCGCGAATGCGCACTGCATCGATAAACTAGTAATATCATCAACCATGTGTAGTTATAACTAGTGATTATGATTGATTGTTTTTTATAAGATAAGTTTAATGCTAGCTAGCAACTTACTGCATTTGCGTAACAGGCGGGCTCCTCGTGAGGCAGGTGGTTAGAGCGTTGGACTAGTTAACCGTAAGGTTGCAAGATTGAATCCCTGAGCTGACAAGGTAAAACTCTGTCGTTCTGCCCCTGAACAAGGCAGTTAACCCACCGTTCCTAGGCCGTCATTGAAAATAAGAATGTGTTCTTAACTGACTTGCCTAGTTAAATAAAGGTGTACATTTTTTTAAACCGATTTTCGATTGTTATGAAAACTTGAAATCGGCATGAATTAAAACGTCCATTCCGATTAATCGGTCGACCTCTAGTTTAGTTCCCTCACCACGTGCGTGCTGCGCCTCCTGCGCTTGTCTCTCCTGCAGCTCCCTCTCCTTGCGTCGGAAGGCGTCTATCTTCTCCCGGATACGGTGGTGCAGCTCCTCCTCGTCCGTGTCGGAGGATTCGGACGCCTGTGCGCTGTGCTCCTCCTCGGTCTCACTCAAGTCCGAGCCATAGTCGCCAAGTCCACCTGCCACAACAGAGCCCCCAGCTTTTTGAGCAAGACCGCAGCAACTAGCCATACAACCAACCAAGCTTCCCGTCAAAGACGCAGCCACTGTCTATGTTTTCAACTTAACTACACACTTGAAACCCACTGACACTCCACTTACTGTGAGATGGCATGCTCTTTAGTGTTCTGATAAGAAATGACTTAGTAAGGCTAAGACACTCAAACTGTGCTGTGAAGGGTTGCAAAATTTCAGAAACGTTCCCCAAATTCCCAGTTTTATCAGAAGTCCCAGTAGAACAATTCCAGGTAGGTGGATTCCCTCACAGACAGCTTATTCCCTTCCAACTGGAATAAAAAATATATATTTTTGGAAATGTTTTGGGAATTTTGCAACCCTAGCTGTGAGGTGGACCCTTCCCTTCGGCTGCCTCAGTCACTCTTCTGAGCTACTAAAGCAGTGAGGGGACAGGGGTTTGAGCTCTGATTCTTACCCCCCCCGCCTGGAAGAAAAGAGGGGGAACTCACCAATGCCGATCAGAGAAGTCAGTGCACTTGACTGTGCCAGCTGTTTGGCAGGAGCTTTGATTCACATCAACAACAGGAACAACATGTTAAAACACATAGAGCCACCATAGAGACAGCCACCATAGAGTAGTCTCTAGAGAAGGGGGCACAGATAATGCACTATTCACAAGAGCGGTCTTTGGCCCCCAAAAAATAAAAAAGGAGACAAACGGAGAGAAGAGAAGGGGTTAACAAACAACGTCTGTCACACACATTCAAAGTCAACAGTTGGAATGGGGGATCAGAACCACTCTGTACTAATGCACTAGTGTCAGATAAACAGGGACAAGTCACTTGAATCTGATCTTTAGGTGAGCATTCGTTATAAAGTCAATGGGTTCAGAAACACAGTCATTCAGGAGGACCTTCAGGAGCAGGAACCAGGGAAAACCGTTTAGGTTACTGTTGTTTTGTTTTAAATACACCAGCTGCTCTGCTGTCTTTTTTACCAGGGACATTTTCTTTGTCTTCCGTTGCATTAGCAGAGAATGGTTGAAGATGCATATGATCACATTTTGAAAATACTCCAAGTTTGCCACACAATTACCCTGACTCACGGAGATGAATTGAGTGACGTTTTCAGACTATATAAAACAGGCTTAAACATGTCTTTGTGAAAGGCACAGATGATGCGTGGGCTCGAGGAGACGGAGGTAAGCAGACCTTTGGTGGCTTTGCGGTGAGTCTCTTTGGCCACAGTTTGGATCTCTTCGTTGGTGACCTCCAGCAGGATTTCCGTCAGCAGAGTTTTAGTCACAATCATCTTTGGAGAGAAATGTGAGAAAAGGCTCTGACATGAGTTAATGTTAATCATTTGTTTGTCAAGAGGGCTATTTTTGCAGTCTTGAATAGGATGGTTCTTATATATTGAAAATAGTGAACAGGGCCACCAATTTCAGAGCTGCCATTTGAGCATCAGGGCTCTATAACATAACAGAAAAAAATGTATAACAAAAGACAACCTCATAAGGCTGGGCGATATGGACGAAAGATTATAGAGAGATTTTTTTTCAAACTTATAGGCGATTCACAATATATACAGTTGAAGTCTGAAGTTTACATACACCTTAGCCAAATACATTTAAACTCAGTTTCATAATTCCTGACATTTAATCCGAGTAAAAATTCCCTATCTTAGGTCAGTTAGAATCACCACTTTATTTTAAGAAAGTGAAATGTCAGAATAATAGTAGAGAATGATTTATTTCAGCTTTTATTTCTTTCATCACATGCCCAGTGGGTCAGAAGTTTACATACACTCAATTAGTATTTGGTAGCATTTCCTTTAAATTGTTTAACTTGGGTCAAACGTTTCGGGTAGCCTTACACCACAAGCTTCCCATAATAAGTTGGGTGAATTTTAGCCCATTCCTCCTGACAGAGTTGATGTAACTGAGTCAGGTTTGTAGGCCTTTTTCAGTTCTGCCCAAAAATCTTCTATAGGATTGAGGTCAGGGCTTTGTGATGGCCACTCCAATACCTTGACTGTTGTCCTTAAGCCATTTTGCCACAACTTTGGAAGTATGATTGGGGTCATTGTCCATTTGGAAGACCCATTTGCTCCCAAGGATGAACCAGACTTGTGGAGGTCTACAATTTTTTTTCCTGAGGTCTTGGCTGATTTCCCCATGATGTCAAGCAAAGAGGCGCTGAGTTTGAAGGTAGGCCTTGACATACATCCACAGGTACACCTCCAATTGACTCAAATGATGTCAATTAGCCTATCAGAAGCTTCTAAAGCCATGACACAATTTTCTGGAATTTTCCAAGCTGTTTAAAGGCACAGTCAACTTAGTGTATGTAAACTTCTGACCCACTGGAATTGTGATACAGTGAATTATAAGTGAAATAATCTGTCTGTAAACAATTGTTGGAAATATTACTTGCGTCATGCACAAAGTAGATGTCCTAACCGACTTGCCAAAACTATAGTTTGTTAACAAGAAATTTGTGGAGTGGTTGAAAAACGAGTTTTAATGACTCCAACCTAAGTGTATGTAAACCTCCGACTTCAACTGTATATCTAGTTGTTTTTTGTTTATGTTTTCTCCAAATAAACTTTGTTGCACAATTAAAAGGTCCAATACATTGATCTAATGAATTCATGGCTTGTGAAATTATACCTAGGCTAAATGTAAAGCCTTCCACAACCAACTAATAATTTCAATATTTTATCAAGAGTGTAACTTGCTTTTCTGCAATAATAACTGATTAGGCATTCAAGTCTGTCTATTAAAATGTCATTTTTGTTACAAATTTAACCAGAACCATGCATAATAAACATTCACTAAAAATGACTAATTTCTTGTAGCAGGCATTATAGAAAATGAACGCAGGTCTAAAAGAATGTCTCAAGCACAAGCCCACGTGCTAGTGAGTAGCTAGCTCATCTTTCTATTTCAAGTCAACTTGGATCTATTTTCTAGCTAACAATGCAGAACAGTTGAATTGCTATAAACACACTTCTGTCCGTCTCCAAATGTTTGAACAGCGTGCTAGCCTGTCCATTTTGTTCAGAATGGCATACCTTATTTCTCAGAATGAGAACAAATTGCCAATTTGTAATATAACTAGTGTTTTATGCTTATTGCAAATGTATAAAACACAGACTAGACAGTTAGTATAATGGTATTTGGATAAAATGCTGCTAGTGATACCGCAATGCCACGCCTACATACTGAGCATTAATTTGTGAGCCCTCAAATGATACTTTAGCCTAAATTGCTACATAGGTCATCTGCCTTTTTGGCAATTATTTTCCATTGGACAAAAGATGTAACCCACAAATATGTTGGCTTAGTTTTTTTTGTGCCAAACTAACAATGTCTAACTATATTTAAATTATTTGATTTCAACTAACTTATGTTTTAATTCAATTAATTAGTAGTCTACATGCAATTTGAGGAGTTGAGACATAAAAAAGTTATTGTTAGATAGGTTAACTTCTTTATTACAGTAAAATAATGTGTTTCGGTGTCCATATGACTGATTCTGTCAGACCAAACCTCAAATCCAAATAGTAAGTTGAAACCGCTTGTCAGAGGAAGAAGTGACCGCTCATCTTTGTTGTTGTGAGTGGCTGGCGGAGGGGCTTGGTGTGTGTGTGTGTGTGTAAACGCAGAGGAAGATGCGAAGCGAGAGGTTTCGCTCTGTCCAAAATCAGCCCAATGCGTTACTATGGGCTTATTTTAGACATAAGCTTGTCACATGCCTTCCCGCCCTTGGGACGATTCCCATTGTTAGGGAGCAGACATGAGAATCTCGTCATTATATACAGATCTCTGGTGTAAATGGGAAGGTGCACACAGCACAGGAGCAAAAGAGACGGGAAAAAAAGAAGAAGACACGAGTAGCCTACAAAGAAATTGATTCTTGCGATGCAGGCATTTAGAAGATTGCGCAAGAACATCAATTTGATATATCGCCCAGCCCTACACCCACCCCAATGTGTCAGAATGGTAGCTGTAGGCCAAAACTAACCAGCTGGAACTCTCTCTCCTCCTCGGTCATCTCTGGTTCGCTCTGGTCCTCCAGGGGAGGTGACGGGCTCCTGCTGGCCAGCTCCTGCTTCCTGGTCAGGACCCGGTCCTCATCTTCCCTCTCCTCTTCATCACCCTCTTCATCATCACTATCCTATTACAGGGGAGGTAAAGGGGTGGTAGGTCAGATATACAAAGACACGACAACAGGACCTCCTGAAAGTTCACCAGTGTCACAGTTTTACAGGAATATAATGAAATTATTTTGGGGATTTTTCAACTCATTATTCATAAGGTTAATGGGATTCATGACGCCATGGAAACAAAAAGATTGACGCTTACAAATTTACTCTTGCGGGGTAAACGAGGCCCATCGCCTCCCTCGTCCACTGTGTCGCTCTCTTTGTCTTCATCTTTAGCCATTTCGGCACGCTGTTTCTCCATTTTCTCCTTCTCCAGCTTCTTCTGTTTCTCTCTGTCCATCTTCTCCAAGCCCTCTCGGATCCAGGCCGGCAGGGTGCGCCTCTTCACCGCATCTGAGAGGAGAGCCAGGTCATTGGATGATGTGTGTGTGTGTCTGTTTTCCTGCGTGCCTGGGAAAGCTAATTAAAAAAAGTAGAGAGCAACACTGAGATACAAAACATGGTGAGATACAACATTTTGGATGGTGTGGGTATGAACGGCAATAGAGTTGAAGCAACCCTGTGCCTCTGTTACAGCAGTAAGTGTCCAAGGATGAAATCCTGATCACCACCCATTTAATGAGGACGTTTTTGAGTACCAAAGTGTTGGTGAAGATGCTCACCGAGGGCAGCTGCAGGAGCATCTTGTTTGAGGATCTGGATGGGGGATCTCTGGCGGTCCCTAAATCCTGGGGGCCTGTCCCGTCTGTTCTGTGGGGGACCCTGCTGCCAGTATGGAGGGTGGAACCCTGTGGGAGTGGGGCCGTAGGTGGCAGCCGCCCCGTGCTACAGAGAGCGAGACAATGGGAAATGAGGACCATCCAAACTAGTTGAATGACAGAGCAGCCATGGAACTCTACTGTAAGTGTGTGGTGTGTGTACCTGATAATCAAACTGGTTTATGGCCATTGGGGTCATGGCGTAGTTGTCGGGCTGACCCCCGAAGCCGTGGCTGTTCTGGGGGAAGACCCTGTGGTGGCCTTCAGAGAACTCCAGACTGTCCTGGCTGTTGCTGTCCTCAGAGGGAGCCACCACATCCATAGGTCCAGTCCCCATGGGTCCTGTTCCTGGGGGGATCCATGCCTGGTCTATGGGAGGAGGAGGGGGCTGACCGTGCATCCCCCATTCTGTAAACAACACAAGTGCATTGTTATTGTTCATTAAGATCTCTCTAACTTTTTAGGGATAGGGGGCAGCATTTTCACTTTGGAAGAATAGCGTGCCCAAATTGAACTGCCTCCTACTCTGTCCCAGATGCTAATATATGCATATTATTATTACTATTGGATAGAAAACACTCAGAAGTTTCTAAAACTGTTTGAATTATGTCTGTGAGTATAACATAACTCATATGGCAGGCAAACTTCCAAACAGGAAGTGGAAATTCTGAGGCTGGTCGATATTCAACTCATCGCCTGTTCAAATCCCTGTAAGATATGGATCTGTTTGCACTTCCTACGCCTTCCACTAGATGTCAACAGTCTGTAGAACGTTGAATGAAGTTTATGCTGTGTTGTGGGGCCGGATGAGAGGGGAATGAGTCAGTGGTCTGGCAGATTGCCAGTTCCTGGTCACGCGTTTTCCTCATGATATCGTCTTGCATTCCATAACTTCTACAGACACGAAGGAATGCTCCGGTTGGAACGTTATTGGATATATATGATAACAACATCCTGAAGATGGATTCTCTACTTAGTTTGACAAGTTTATTCGACCTGTGATATAACTTAAAGTTTTCGTCCGACGTTATGCGGGACTTGCACGAGCGTTTGGAAATGTGTACTAAACGCGCTAGCAAAAGTAGCTACTTGGACATAAATAATTGACATTATCGAACAAAAAAAAAAAAAATTGTGGAACTAGGATTCCTGGGAGTGCATTCCGATGAAGATCATCAAAGGTAAGGGAATATTTATGATGTAATTTCGTATTTCTGTTGACTCCAACATGGCAGAGTATTGCATGGTGTGCTTTTTCCGTAAAGTTTTTTTGAAATCTGACACAGCGGTTGCATTAAGAACAAGTGTATCTTTAATTCTATGTAAAAACATGTATCTTTCATCAAAGTTTATGATGAGTATTTCTGTTATTTGATGTGGCTCTCTGCAATTTCTCCGGATATTTTGGAGGCATTTCTGAACATTTCTGATGTTTATCTTTCATTTGCTGTATTGGACTTGTTAATGTGTGAAAGTTACATATTTCAAAAACATATTTTTGAATTTCCCGCGCTGCCTTTTCAGCGGAATGTTGTGGGGGGGTTCCGCTAGCGGAACGTGTGTCCTAGAAAGGTTAAGCCCACCAAAAGGCTTGTGTTACAAGAGACCATTCAAAAATCTAAACGTACACTTGCAGTCAAGCTATTCTAACATTAAACTACTGGACTGCAGGGGAACTAAGTTGATTGGGGCACAGCTATGTTAATGTGGTGGATGTGAAATTCGCCCATGACATGTTTGTTGGAGTACATCGGTAACGTCACACCATCCCTGAGATATAAAGACAAATTATGTACAGACTGAGTATAGCAAGCATGATGGTTTTACAACGTGAGAAAACAGATCACGGACATAAACCTTGCATATTCTCCATCCCCAGAAAATTATGTTTAGAGTTTACCAGGTTGCCACATTCTGCCAAAATTGGTGTCACCCTGGAAGGAGCCATGGTTATTGGGCATCACAGGATCCATGCCAGGGATGTCCTGTCCATTAGGATGAATGTTCTGCTGGTCCACTGTAGGGCCTGTAGACTCTTTCTGAGCAATCCAGGCCTGGGCCAGTGCTGCCCAGTCCACTTGGCCTGCACAACACAGATAGACAAGAGAAGCATTGCTTGGGTGGTCATTTTGTAAAATTGTAAATAATGCAATGATTGAGCTGTCATTCTGCATGGTCAAAGCAATGTTACACCAATCCAATCTTGGATCATTTCCATCATTTCTACTTTAAACAGAGCTCCATGCATACAGGTGATGTCACCCACTTGGATCTTGCTGGTGCTGGAAGGACTGCATCCACTGCTGCTGGTTCATTGGCCATTGTGGCCAGGGCTGTCCACCCTGGTCCCACATCTCTCACCCTGTAGTTCCTACGCCTGGAGCCTGCATATGTGGGACAGAAGCATGAGTGAATAATGATATTCTCAATGTGAACTGTACTTATCATGATGAATAGCCGCGGTAGGACGTCATTGTAAAATAAGAATTTGTTCTTAACTGACTTGTCTAGTTAAATAAATATAAATAAGTGTTAGCAAGCTAGTTATGTAGCCAGCGGTTGTTTAGAAATCAGAACGGCTAGAAATGGCTTCGGATCAAACAAGTAACGTTTGTTTGATATCGATGCAGATGCTTTTTGTTGACAGTACAGAAACCAGTTAATAAAAAAGCTAAGCTAAATTGCTAATCTTGATAGCTAATTGAGATCTGCGTAATTGTGGCTAGCTAGTGGGAGTTAGGGGCATGAATGTTCGTTAGCTCAGCTGGCTATGGATGTTTGCTGGGTGGTGCTAGCTAGCGAACGTTTGCACTTCATGCTACAAATGTATTTAATTTACATTGCATGCACTTAATTTGTGATATATATGTACATAAAATTATATAACGTGAGCATGTTTATCTACACTTTTGTGCATTACTCGTCTGCTTCTTCAGTCAATATTTTCCAAATTCCCCGGGCTCAGTGCGAAATTAAACTGGCTAACGTTAGCCAGCTAACACTTAGCTAGCGTCAGCGTGCTTGTTTTCAAGATTTAGGTTGGAAAGTAAAAACATTGCTAGCTATAGTTTGGAATAATGCTTCAAAGAACAGTAGCTAACATCATCTACTATAGCATCAGGAGAATGGACACAAACTAAACATCATAACACGCTTGAGCGATTCCCACCTCTCGAACTTGGTTCTTCTTCACCGTCGAGCACTCAAAATGGCTACGACCTGGAAGTAGTCTGGCTGACAGCCACAGAGGCAACCCTCGTCACAAACCATTGTGGGCTCTATGGGGCCAAAAGTAGGCCTACTGATAGTAAATTAGGGCCAAATATCATATTGGACCGATTTACAAGTTTTCTCTCTGAAAAATGTAGTTCATTTAATCTGATTGTCATAAGGTTCCATGACTTTGTCCACACAGGACATCTGAACACACACAATCAAATTTGATGATTTTCATTACATTTTGAGTGTTTTATTTAACTTTTGTAGACCTGTGGTGTTCCCAGTCAAAAATAACCGGTCATTAGAAATTAATGGGTGAGACTACAATTAGTGTATAAAATTGAGTTCAGGTGCATGCCCATTCATCAGATGGACACACTTTCTCTCCCAGACCCCCACAAGCATGTGTTTGAGCACACATACACCTCACTCCCCTTCTTGGCTTCCATGGCAACCCCCACGGGAACCTTTCCCCCACAGGAACCACACCTGTTGGCATTCTCACAAACAATTGCAACATTATTTCAATAATATATAGAACTTTTCTAGCAACTCTGATATATAAAGCTTTTTTGAGGCCTTGCTCACAATTCATTCTGTGGCAGCACAATGACCAAACGATATACTATATGTGAGGCTCTTGATCATATCTTTGATCATGACACTAGTGAGGAGGAGAGAGTCCTTGTTAAACTTTGACAAAAAGTAGTCTGTGATAAATAGAACAATATGTTTCATCTGAGTATTTGTTATTGTCAAAATAATCCATACATTATGCTTTTTTTACTCAAAAACGAGTTGTATGAGCTCAGGTCAATGAGGCCTTACAGGCCATAAACAGCAAATATAAGTTCAAAACTTGTAATGTTCACAAGAACTTAAGTTGAGAAAAAGATTGAATACAACTTTAGGTGATAATATATGTATTGTTATGGATTTATAATCAGCTATAATGGGGTGGTGATTTTGGACCGGGAACACAGAAATAATTAACATGAAACGAACACAATAGGAGGGTTAAAACAATTCTGCAGAAATGATGTAATGTCATTCTTCTGCTACATATTACAGGCTATTTCCAAGTAACAATTTGTCACAAATTTGATTTAGTAGAGTAATTGTAAATATTTTTAAGTGAATGTTTTTATGAAATTGAATTTGTCTGACCACAGTTGTGCTGGTCTTAGGCTGTGTTTACTGGGGATGGAGAATATGCAAGGCTTATGTCCCTGAACAGCTAATCGAAGGGCTACCCAGACCCCTATTTTACACTGCGGCTACTCTTTGTTTATTATCTATGCATAGTCACTTTAACTCTACCTACATGTACATTTAAAGTCAGAAGTACACTTAGGTTGGAGTCATTAAAACTCGTTTTTCAACCACTCCACAAATTTCTTGTTAACAAACTATAGTTTTGGCAAGTCGGTTAGGACATCTACTTCATGCATGACGCAAGTAATATTTCCAACAATTGTTTAGACAGATTATTTCACTTATAATTCACTGCATCAAAATTCCAGGGGGTCAGAAGTTTACATACACTAAGTTGACTGTGCCTTTAAACAGCTTGGAAAATTCCAGAAAAGGATGTCATGGCTTTAGAAGCTTCTGATAGGCTAATTGACATAATTTGAGTCAATTGGAGGTGTACTTGTTCATGTATTTCAAGGAGTACCTTCAAACTCAGCTCCTCTTTGCTTGGCATCATGGGAAAATCAAAAGAAATCAGCCAAGACCTCAGAAAAAGAATTGTAGACCTCCACAAGTCTGGTTCATCCTTGGGAGCAATTTCCAAACGCCTGAAGGTACCACGTTCATCTGTACAAACAATAGTACGCAAGTATAAACACCATGGGACTACGCAGCCGTCATACCGCTCAGGAAGGAGATGCGTTCTGTCTCCTAGAGATGAACGTACTTTGGTGCGAAAAGTGCAAATCAATCCCATAACAACAGCAAAGGACCTTGTGAAGATGCTGGAGGAAACCGGTACGAAAGTATTTATATCCACAGTAAAACGAGTCCTATATTGACGTAACCTGAAAGGCTAGCATAAAAAAGCCAGACTACGGTTTGCAACTGCACATGGGGACAAAGATTGTACTTTTTGGAGAAATGTCCTCTGGTCTGATGAAACAAAAATAGAACTGTTTGGCCATAATGACCATCGTTATGTTTGGAGGGAAAAGGGGAAGGCTTGCAAGCCAAAGAACACCATCCTAACCGTGAAGCACGGGGGGGGCAGCATCATGTTGTGTGGGTGCTTTGCTGCAGGAGGGACTGGTGCACTTCACAAAATAGATGGCATCATGAGGAGGGAACATTTTGTGTATATATTGAAGCAACATCTCAAGACATCAGTCAGGAAGTTAAAGCTTGGTAGCAAATGGGTCTACCAAATGGACAATGACCGCAAGCATACTTCCAAAGTTGTGGCAAAATGGCTTAAGGACATCAAAGTCGAGGTATTGGAGTGGCCATCACAAAGCCCTGACCTCAATCCTATAGAAAATTTGTGGGCAGAACTGAAAAAGCATGTGCGAGTAAGGAGGCCTATAACCACGACTCAGTTACACCAGCTCTGTCAGGAGGAATGGGCCAAAATTCACCCAACTTATTGTGGGAAGCTTGTGGAAGGCTACCCGAAACGTTTGACCCAAGTTAAACAATTTAAAGGCCATGCTACCAAATACTAATTGAGTGTATGTAAACTTCTGACCCACACACCTGTGATGAAATAAATAAAGGCTGAAATAAATAATTCTCTATTATTCTGACATTTCACATTCTTAAAATAAAGTGGTGGTTCTAACTGACCTAAGATAGGGAATTTTTACTAGGATTACTAGAGTTTTTAATTGTACTTGGCTCAGGTGTATGTAAATTTCCAACTTCATATGTGCATAATGATATTTTATTGATGTTTAAATATTTGTTACTTATTTTGTATTTAAAATTTTTTACTTAACACTTATTTTTCTTAACTTGTAAGCATTTCACTGTAAGGTACTTTGTTGTATTCAGGGTATGTGACAAATACAATTTGATTTTGATCTTTTCACATCAGATCTTTTACAGACCAATTAGTGAAAAAAATAGAGTTGGGTTGCCTGTGTAAACGCAGCCATTGTCTCTACAGGGAATAGGGTGTCATTTGGGCCACAGCCATGGAGGCTATTGTCAGTAAGTGATTGCATATAGACTAAATTAGTGGGGAACTTTTTATGTGTAAGACTAAGAGGTTGATACTGCAGCCTACACAGGGAGAGAGGACTCAGTAGGTGGAATCTTATCGTGAGTTTCACACACACCGGTGGTCTGAAGGCAGTGTTGGGGAGTTTAGTTTATTAGGATCCCCATTAGCTACTGCACATGTAGCAGCTACTGTTCCTGGGATCGCCATAAAATGTACAAATATATGACAAAGTACAGAACAGTAATAGACGAACAGCATAATATACATTAAATAAAAAATCAAACAAGTTATATATAGGAAAGAAACCAACAGAAAACAAAAATACTATTTACACGCTATTGATATATTCATATCCTTAAATTCATATCCTTATATACATTACAAGGGAGTAGTGAACTACATGTAGTTCAACTTGTAATTTAATCACATTTTTCTGTAGCTTGGTGGTAGTTGAACTAAATTTAAATATTGGTAAGGTTTTCAGTAGTTAACTTTTTTGCCATGTAGTGGTGTAGCTTACTACTGGAACTACACATTCCTTTTTTTTGCAAAAATAAAATATGGGTAAAGTAGGCAAGAATTTCCATTCTTTTTTTGCATCAGACCTGCCCAATTCTCAATTGATTTTTTTGTTTGTTAAATAGGCTAAATATCACATTCTGTTAACATCTGACACCAGAGTGATCGGTTCTTGCAATTTGTATTCTATGACATTTCAGATATAGGTATGCTAAATCTAACTACTTTATATATGTTTAAGGGTAGCATTAGTCTAGCTTAACTTCTTCCAATGTGAAGTAATTGGTAGCTTGGTAAACTATATTTTCAGAGTAGCTTCCCCAACACTGGAAGACATATTCCCTTGAAATTAACACTGAAGAAAAGAGGACATACATCCGAGGCCAGGATGGAAATAGAGGTATGTATTGGAATAGGTCATTAAAGAGGAGATGGTGGTGGAACCGTATTGTGAGTTTCACACACACACCTATGGCATGATTAAGACATATTCACTTGAAATGAACACTGGAGAAAAGAAGTCAGGGTGTAGATAAACGGTGTAGATAAAAGAGGTATGGAGAATAGGTACAAGGAGACAGAGCTGTGGGAAAGAGGGAGCATTTTAGAAGAGGAGAGAAAGGGTTTACACACACCGAGGTAAAAACCAAAATATTTGATTATGTAATGAATCATTGCAACTCTTTTCCACCTATACTCCACTTCTCTTTGTTTGCATTCTTATTTGTCTCTGCATTCTCTTTGTCTCAGAGTGGTTTCATGCGTGTTCTCTTCAAAACAGCTGAAGAGTAGTGAGCATTCCATGATGATGCTCCTCGGAGCATCTGCCAGGGTGCTCAACCACCTAAACTCCACTGGTACAGTATAGCCTACCCTTGTCATCTCAAGACCACAGTGACCGTTTTATATTCTCTAGTCCTGGACTAAAAAGCGTGCACAACTAAGAATCTCTGGGTGCATCCAAAATGACACTCTATTCCCTAAATAGTGGGAATATGTCTACACACCTCACAAGCTACAGACAATACTCACTCACACACAGATGCACCGCCACACTGAAAAGTGGGATTCTCATCCGAGTTCACTCCAGCCAGGAGAACATGGACGTGGATTTTTTTGCTCAGATGTTCAGCGGTGTCTGACCCCAAACTGGTGACGATTTGAGACTGAATTTCTACGTGAAATATATGTTCAAGGCCCTGCGATAGTGTCCTGTACAGGGATTGTACTTGTATATCGAGCTGCCATACGCTACAGAAGATAGCATTCATGCATTAGCCTTGTCAGAGCCTATGATGGCCCTGTATCTACAAATCTAGCTGTGTGTGTGAAATGTGGTGTATCTATCACCAAAGTTACAATCCAAAAACAGCTGCCCCACTACATGGAATTCTATGGTTAAGCTTCTAACGTTCTAATGTCAATGTGGGCAATTTTTAAACAATAGTTGTAGCTGGTGCTTTGAAATGAACCAGGATTTATTTTTTAAAGTAATTCATAGAGGTAATTCTGATATGTACCCTAGACTCAAGGTCAACGTTCTGTTGACCTGAACATTCTGAAAATGTGTCTGATGGATAGCTGGGAATCTAAGCTTTCCAATGATATCTGATGAAAGGGGATATATGAGCAATAACTCGTATACTACCATTGTTTGTCATAGGGTAAAATCTTAAATGTTTTTCTGCCATTCGGCTATCAGATTTGCCACCAATCCTGTTAAAGGTCCCCCAAGCACATCGATCCCTGGGTCGCTCTTCTTTTCAGTTCGCTGCAGCTAGCGACTGGAACGAGCTACAAAAAAAAAACACTCAAACTGGACAGTTTTATCTCCATCTCTTCATTCAAAAACTCAATCCTGGACACTTTTACTGACAGTTGAGGCTGCTTCACGTGATGTATTGTTGTCTCTGCCTTCTTGCCTTTGTGCTGTTGTCTGTGCCCAATAATGTTTGTACCATGTTTTGTGCTGCTACCATGTTGTTGTCATGTGGTGTCACTACCATGCTGTGCTGTCATGTGTTGCTGCCATGCTATGTTGTTTTAGGTCTCTCTTTATGTAGTGTTGTCGTGATGTGTGTTTTTAATCCCAGGCCCCGTCCCCACAGGAGGCCTTTTGGTAGGCCATCATTGTAAATAAGAATTTGTTCTTAACTGGCTTGCCTAGTTAAATAAAGGTTAAATAAAATAAAATTGTCTCATCGTTTTAAAGAATGACATGAAAATATTATTTTTCATGTTTCTTTCATTAGATTTGTACACAGTGAATTGTCTTAAAGCGGAGAAATGAAAGAAAAGATGGCGAGATGAAAGAGTGATAACACAGAGAAAGCTCCCATTGCTGCACTGCTATCACACATTTCCAGCTCTGGAGACATAGACCTTCAAGTAAATCACTATGAGACATCGTCACCCCAAGTGAGCCTGAAGGTCCAAATTTGGGGGTTTGGCTCATGGACTAAACAACTGATTTTATTTGAAACGTCCAAACATTGCATTAGAACATTTTATATTGTTAAACAATGTAATGTAATCTATTTTCAGGGGAAATTGTTTTGATAAAATATTGCATCAGTTGTTTGTAAGATGAGACATGCATTGCTTGGCAAGAACATTAAAGGAATAAAAAAATAACTTAATTTATCAATAATTATTGCATGAATATTTTTTGGGACCTGAATATTTAGCAATATTTAGCAAGCAGCTGGGGACAAGGGGGTCTAGAAATATGAATACAAATGCATCCATATCGTAATTATAGATGGAATTGAACCTCCCCATTCAGTTCACTGTTTCGGTAGTGCACCCAAATAGAGAGCATGACCAGAGGGGAAAGAGAGAGCGGGAAAGAGCCCAGTGAGCACCGGCGGACACAGGATGTCAATTAAGGCTATTGGCATGATCTTTATCAACGAGACAGTCAATGCCACTTGAAAGTCTTTTTTTGTTTTTTCTTCCAGGTTAGATGGAAGTCATATTATACAATCTGTGTCTCTACCCTCTTTCAGTAGGCCTAAAGTATTGCATTTGAGACAAGGTCATTTTTATTGATCTCAGTCAAGATCTGTAGCCTGTCATTTCTGTAATTTTTGTGGTTGGCTATTAAAAAGATGGATGTTTTCCTACTGCACGCGGTCCTGTTCAGTTCCAATGGCAAACAGCTGTCTGTATCCAGTGCATGCGGCCATCTGGTGGACTGTCTGGGACAGAGCACATCGTCTCTATCCGAAAATCCCCTATCTTCAATTGATTGAATTCAGTCCAGTATTGGGATTCTGTCTTAAAACCTCTGAAATAAACATTTGAAACACAAGACGGCAACAAGTCAAGACAATAACGCTATAGACTAAAATAAACACCCATGTACTGTAGGTCGCCTAACACAGATGCTGACAGAGAACATGGTTCTCAGAAACAAAACTCTTGGTATCATGTGACCAGTGCCCTGAAGGCAATACACTTCTATTTCTGCCACGCAGGCCTTCCATGACAGTGACTAAATGTTACGCTGAGCCTGAGCACTGTCCCTTTGTATTGTACTGTTGTAAGAGATGAACACTGCAGCGGTCCCTTGTCACTGGTTTCCATGACCACCGTGACAGAGGAAAGAGGACGAGGCCCTTTCATTAACTGAGATTAAAATCATCTCTCATCCTTCAAGAGAATGTCCCCAAGCGAGGGCCCCTGCTTTTAAAAATACATTTTTAAAAAAGTGCTGTGTTGTTGGTGGGTGGCTTGACACTCTGAATGTTTTAACAGCGTGATTGGGATGTCACAGTGTATGGGACCAGGAGGGTGGACGATGGGATACTTTTAGACGTTGCCCTTTTCCTGATTCCACACCCACCTCCTCTTCACCAGCTCACGACATGTTTCTCAAACAGCGCTGCTTTGCACCCGTCACGGCACATCGCCACCACCGACAGAATGAATATGGCACTATGGGATTCACTGTGACAGCCCCTGACTAATGGCCGGCACCGTCTTCACGCAGTAAAGAGGGATGATACAAATTCCAGTGCAAAAACAACAGCCGTACTCATCCACTATCAAGTACTTTCCTTTGGGGGAAAAAGGGATTCAAACATCCAACCAAAATAAGAACATGTAAACTGAGCCTTGTTGGTTTCCCATTTCATAAATTAGATTTATTCTCTTCGATATATATATGATTTCACATAACCCAACGGTGTACCGAGTTCCTTATTGAAATCGAATGACATTTTCAGAAGGAAAAGAACACCTGAAGATAAACACTGTAGCCTGAGGCACCATATCTATATACAGTTTAGTATTGTGGTAAAACACCAAATTCTCATGGTTTTGCATATACATTTCACACAAGCTGTCTGTAAGCAAATATGTGTTCACTGTAATTATTTGTTCTTAACATGCAGAAGCGTAATAATCCTAGAGTGTAGGCACTGAGTATTTATTTGTTTTGAAAGAAATTAATCAAACTGTATCTTTACTTATAGTAATCCTTCACTTCACCAGAATAATTTGGCAATGTCAATCACCACCTTCCGGAGACACCTGAAACCCCACCTCTTTAAGGAATACCTAGGATAGGATAAAGTAATCCTTCTAACCCCCCCCCCCCCTTAGAAGAGTTAGATGCACTATTGTAAAGTGGTTGTTCCACTGGATATCATAAGGTGAATGCACCAATTTGTAAGTCGCTCTGGATAAGAGCGTCTGCTAAATGACTTAAATGTAAATGTAAATGCAATGTCCCAACAACCGACAGATAAAATATCTCCATTTCATCCCCCCCCAAAATATTTGCAGAACGATTAACATAAATGGTGAGACACATTTGAATCTCAAGATTGATCAACACATTCACTGCCTTTAGTTTAACTACAGCAGAAAATATGGGATAAAAAGACTAATGAAATGAAAATGACTGTTTATTGTCCGACGAGCTGGCAATCATATATGTAGCAATGTCCCTTTGTTAAACATCGCAATGTGTTTGTATCCGTGTGGTTAGAGATTTAAATATGCACACTGGTGCAATAGATTTGGGGAAAACAACTGTGCCGACCAACACAGTAATGTATTGGTCTGAAAAACACTCGGATGTCCTGCCACATTATGGACCTCTCCTTTCAGGAATAGTTTGAGATCACATTCTTTTGGCACTTAAGTCTTTTGTGTATGTTCTCCATAATTTTACATTATTTCTTTTACCAAAAACTCTTTGGCAATCACCATTTAATGATAGTCACACATTCGCATGTTCTACAAAAAATACAATTCGTATTCACCACAGCAGGCTGTAAAATATAAATAACATAGCACTTTTTTCTGTATAATTTGTGCTAATTAAACATACTATTCTGCCACTCTCTCGCTTTCTCACTCAGTCTCTTTCACCTACAGAAGTATGAGCGACTGTATGGGGACGTTCAGTAAGTGGACCGAGACACGAACAGTGTGGTAACCCTTCAATGCTGAGCAGTCCAGTATACATCAATGTAATGCATGTCCCGGATGGCCTACAAATCCCATCATGTAGTGCGTGCCATGTTTCATGCTCTTGGGAGTCAAAGTTTAGAGAGTGGTATACCCAAAGCAGGTCTCTCTCTTTTTTTCCCCCTCTTCCCCGGTCTCCTGAGAGACCAACGATTTCTGGGTAGCTCCGTGCTCTGGCAGTCACAGCATCTCCTCGTAGAACAGCAGGTAGGCCTGAGAGTTGAGGACCCTGGATTCTGGTACCGTCTGGACATTGGTGTCACTTACATACACCCACTGACCCTGTGTAGCACTGCTTGCTTCCCTTGGACCTGAAACACAGTAAGGGTCTTTGGTTAATGGGAAGAGATGGAGATTTTCCAGGAGCCGTTACTGTGAGAAACCAACGACTGTGGCTAGCTTACCACAGAAACGGTGACAGGATGAGGAGCAGCATGGACAAAGACGTTCATAGCAACACTGGTATGTAGGTAAGACAATTAAATTAGACCAAGCACATTTCATAATTGTAACAACACTACACTTAGTGTTTGTGCTAAGTCTATTTTAAACTTAAACTGGACGGACATTAGGTTTTTAGCCTGATCTACAGGATCCCGGCGCATTTTTGGAAATCGGAGGAAATCGGAGCAAACCGTAGTAAAACGTAACGCCACGGCCCATAAAGTGTAAGCGCATACTCGATTTGCGGTTGATGGCTCTCAAGGGCACTTACGGTGTCCCGACAATTTTCAAATATATTGAATATATTCGGCCTTAAAATCAGCCATTATCACCAAGTGCGAGTTTCCTAATTGTACAGCCGTTAAGGCCGCCGGGTGTACACTACGATTTGGCTTGACTGAATTGTTAAATGTCAGAGGTTCTCTAATGGTTAGAGCCCGTAGACCGGGCAAACGTCGTGTAGTGTATTTCAGCCTTTACCTGACGGAAGGTTACAGCAAGGTGAGGAAAACATGTGTTGAAGCGAAAGAGAAAAGGAAAAGCAGTGAGAAGAAAATGAGAGGAAAAAAAGATGAGCGTTGTAAGAAGGGATGTTTGACATGAGGAGATGGATGGTGGACGACAGCGGTGGTTACTGAGGTCCTTTTGACCTCTCTATGGTGGCTCACCATTGCTGCCTAGACAATGTCACCTCAAGTTCTATACTAGTTAATTACCAGCGAGGACAACTACTCACACAGACCTCTGTCACAAAAGACATTTTCATTACAGTCGCTGAATGGCAGGCGCTCTCCTTGAGTAAGGACAGGAGAAAATACATCTATATAACACTGGACATCTATATACACTACAGCGCTTTTTCTCTCATAAATGCCGCCTTCAAGGTTACGCGGAGTGAGGCCTTCACACAAATACAGTGCGTTTGTATGTACAGGCGACACATACTTTTTACAATCATACAATTCGATGCTTTGGTCGATATATAAAAATCTTTTTTTCAAGTAAATGTATTGACATAGACTCTTAACACAAAATCGGTAAAGGAATAGAGAGTATTTTATGGACAGACAAAGAGACCGTTTTTAAAGAGACCGTTTTTACCTGCCAGGTTTCTGCGCTGTGGCTGCTCGGTTCTCCTCTGGGGCGAGCGGACCTTTACGTACGCTGTGTAGTGGCCCCCGCGCATCGACCCGCTGTGTTCCACGATGCCATACAGGCTGTAGAGCACACGCTCCCCCGCCACCAGGTTCTGTCCAAAATGAACTCAGGATGAGACAGTAAGCAGTGCCAAGAGCTCAGACAGATACAGGAGCATCTGAGCTATTGCTATCTTTTCAACCATTCATTACAAGCACAAATACTGATAAGTACTTGAGCTACAGTGTCCAAGGACCCATATTCATTTCAGTGTAAGGTTTTTAGTAAAGATATTGTCCCTGTTTTCACGTGAAGAAGAGTTAGTACCTTGCAGTATGCCGAGCAGAACGGAGCCAGGTCCAGGATGAGAGGGAAGTTGACGTGACGGTTGACTTTTCGTAGGTTCATCCCTGCCTTCACACACACACACACACACACACACAACCAAAATCACAATCAACCCCAAAGATATCAACACACAATAAGACACAGTAATAGCCTACACCATGACCACAACAACAATTTAGATAAACAGGAGAACACAACGTAATTCAAACGGACATGATATATCATATACTATAACGTAAAGAGGTGTACAATAATGCATGAAGTAATATGCTAACCTGATGGAAGCGTTTGAGGTGCAGAGTGACCACCGGGGGCAGCGAAGAGATCAGCATCTGTTTGCGAGCGCTGGTGTACACCTTGTCAGACTTCTTCTCTGTAAGCAGTGGTGCAAAAAGTACACAATTGTCATACTTGGGTAAAACTAAGAGAAAAAACAAAAAGAAATGACTCAAGTAAAAGTGACTGTCACACAGTAAAATACTACTTTAGTAAAAGTCTAAAAGTATTTGGTTTTAAACATACTTAAGTATCAAAAGTAAATGTAATTGCTAAAATATACTTAAGTATCAAAAGTAAAAATCACTTCACATTCTTTATAGTAACCATTTTCCAGTCCTGCAAAGCATTCGAAATGTAATGAGTACTTTTGGGTGTCAGGGAAAATGTATGGAGTGAAAAATACATTATTTTCTTTAGGCATGTAGTGGAGTAAAAGTTGTGTAAAATCTAAATAGTTAAGTAAAGTTCAGATTCCCTAAAAAAACGACTTAAGTAGTGCTTTAAAGTACTTTTCCTTAAGTACTTTACACCACTGTCTGTAAGCACATAGACACCACAATGTCACGTTGTGAATGATCATTTTTCAAATACATGATTGCTCTGCCTGATACAAGTCAGTGTAGCCTAAATGTCTGCATTTGAATATCTGTGTAAATGCATGACATGGATAGGTGCCGAATAGCCACGCATTTCCATATCACCTACTGCTGTCACTATTAGGACAGAATCTCAACAAATTGTCTTTAACAGTGGTTCTCGAGGGCTCCCGAGTGGCACAGCGGTCTTAGGCACTGCATCTCAATGCAAGCGGCGTCACTCCAGTCCCTGGTTCGAATCCAGGCTGTATCACATCCGGCCGAGATTGGGAGTCCCATAGCACAATTGGCCCAGCATTGTCCAGGTTTTGCCGGGGTAGGCCGTCATTGTAAATAAGAATTTGTTCGTAACTTTCTTGCCTAGTTAAATAAAGGTCAGATAAAAAAGTATATATTTCAAACCAGCACAAGTTCTCTATCAAACGGTGTATGTGTTCTAACTAACCTGCTGAGGTGCTCTTCCGCAGTTGTTTCTGCCGGCGGTCCGTGCAGCTCTCGCACAACAGCTTGTTGTTGCCCATCAGAAGCTCCACCGAGGTGAACTGGTGAAGGCAGGACTGAACGGAGCACTCCTTGGAGCAGGGTGTATAGCTGTGGGACAGGGCCTGGAATGCCCCCTGGTGGTGGGAGTGAGGAGACTGTTGAGGATGTTGAGGCTGGGGCTCCCCCTGGTCCTCAGGACAGTGTGTAGAGGGTGTGTCCGCTGAATCAGGGCCCAGGTTCATCTTATGCACTGCACTGACCAGCTGCTCCACAGCACCACCAAGCTGGGTCCTGGGGGAGAGGGCGGACAGGGTAGCAGGGGTGGGAGACTGGGTAGGGGTGGACCCTCTGCCACCATGGCTGTGGCCCGAGGAGTGCCGGGGCGTCCACTCGCTCTCCGAGGCCTCGCTGTCGGCGTCATTGCTGCTGTCCTGAGGGCCCGAGTCTTTCTCGCTGCCATCAGATAGGCTGCTGGTGGCGGCCATTTTGGAACCTCCTGCAGCACGGGCCATTACGGAGGGAGACTCCTCCTCGGGGTGGTCCGAGGGGCTGTCTGCCCCCTTCTCTTCCACAGAGCCAGGAGACTTCTGGCCCTGCTGCTGCTTTTGAGGGAGGTAGACACACACAGTCAGCAAAACACACCCACCCACTGACTCCAACTACATTTACACACAGACACAAAGAACACACACACCTGTCCGCTAAGTTTCCTGCTGTTCTTATTGAGCACTGCGGAAAGCGTCTCGTCACCGTGGGAGACGTGAGCTTCTTGCTCCCGACTGATTTTCCCAGTCCTGCCCGGGTTGGACGGCTTGGACATCTGAACAGCACCAGGACATGACACGAAGACAGAGATGAAACCAACTGTACACTTATCACATATGACCAACATGGCAGAAGCAGTATTCCGGACTGGACACTATTGCAAAACGAATGCAAAGATATGCTCACCCGCTCCTCAATGATGGGCAGGGAGATGTCAATAAAGGCTTCCTTCACTGTGGAGATCTGAGGGAGACAGAGGACAGGCACCCATAACACTCACAATCAAAGTACGGCATGGCTTTCAGCTGGGAACAACTATGGTCTTACGGAAATATGAACACTGCTCATTGAGAAGTGGTTTATAATGGTTTAACTGCGTATGACACACACAAAACATACGGCTCAGTCGAGCATGGCACTTGCAACACCAGGATTGTGCTTTCGATTCCCAGGGTCACCCGTACATAAAATGTATTTAGCATGATTGTAAGTCACTTTGGATAAACACATCTGCTAAATGGCATATCTTATTATTATAACTGTAGTTGTATAATTAAATCATTAAGTATTAAGGAATACAGCCAAACTATTCAGTGGTTGACCACACACACACACACACACACACACACACACACACACACATACACACACACAGATTCCAGTAACCATAAACAGAATAGACAGGCAATGAATCACTTACATGCTCACACTCCTCACACATGATGGTGTTGGTCAACTCCCCCACAAAGATGCGATCCACAAAGTTCATCTTCACACCCTCCTTCCCGTATGCTGAGACAAGGAGGAGATACAGGTTAGGCACGTAAAAACAACAAAACTCAGCGACAATCATTCAGAATAAATGTACTTTAATCAATGCCTATGTTTAATCATGAAACATGCCTCCTGTGGTTGAGGTATTTTTCCATAGTAAGCCATTGAACAGTACATAAAGCTGCCACAAGATGGCGCTATTGATTTAGGTCAAAACTACTGAGTGTCAGAATGGAACAGGAACCTTTGACTTGGCGTTTGGTCTCATCATCTGCAGTCTTCTCTGTGGGGTTGTTGAAGGATTTCAGAATGCCCGCTTTGATCCGCTGGGAATGTCAAACACTACATTGATCTCATATAAATGCAACTTAAGTAGATAGAAAAATGCAGGACTACAAAATGGAGGATTTATACAACAAAGGGTGATTCATATAACAGCTACCATGGGAAGCCAAGGAACTGAAACCACTACAAAAATGAGTGTGTTTGTAAATACACATTAGTAAACCAATACAAACTTCTTCCAGAGCATCTGAATGTGCACTTGCATCTCGCTCTCTCTATGTGTGTGTGCGCCATATGTGCATGTACTGCATGTGGGGGTGTGTACAGCGGTCGTATGTGTACTTCGTATGTGTGTGTGTGTGTACACTGCGCATGTGTTGGTGTGGAGTGTGTCAGCCAGCCGTCTCTGACAGTCTCGGTGGCGTGGCCGTGGGCAGTGATTGAAGGTGACATGGTCAGTGAGTGTGTCGGCTAGTAGAAGAAGAGGCACCAACACAGTAAACCACCAATCAATAGATAATTGGCCGTGGTCTGTGTAACCGACTAGTCGCCCCCATTGTCCCCGGACCCACGCACTGGACTGGCTATTTAGGTCAAAAGCCTGGTTAATCCCAGCTCTGCAACCCCCCCCCCTGCACCCCTCCTGTACTCCTCTCCCTAGTCAGTCAGACACTGCTGAGCCCCATACTAATGAATCACCATCAGGACCCCCCAATGTGTAGTGTGTAGGCTCAGGGTAAGAGAAGCGGGGTGAGGAAGGGAAGGTTGGAGGGGTGTAAACTAAATTAAGATGGGCCAAGAAGCACAGGCCATGCCCTGAGAGGGAGCATTACTGTACCCAACGTCTCAGCTAATTGGTGATAATTGACTGTGTGCAATTAGCATATTTAGACTTCTGATACTAAATGGGCAATCAAAACAAAAACTCCTAGGTTGGTGGTGACAGGCTATGGGAGAAATGGCCAGTCACTCAGTGTGTGTGTGTGTGTGTGTGTGCTTTATTGCACGTTTGTTTGGGCTGATTCCATGCAGGTGAGGACATTTGAGTTGGTGCAAGCTAAACACGATGAATGTATCTACAATTCTGTTTTGAGTAAATAAAATGTGTAAGTGTCATAGACCGAAAAAATTATGTGTATACAATATTTGTTGGGTTGTGTATTCTGTGCAGGTAAATTTATGGCAGATGAGTGGCAAACCTGATTAGAAGCAACTGCTGCTCATCGGCAGTTCTTTACAAATGCTGTTTTGAATTAAAATAAAATTGTATCTACACACTGAAGGCTGTAAAGCCGAAACGTCTGTGTACGCCATCCCTGATGCAGTGAAACGTCTGTGTACGCCCTCCCTGCTGCAGTGAAACGTCTGTGTACGCCATCCCTGCTGCAGTGAAATGTCTGTGTACGCCATCCCTGCTGCAGTGAAACGTCTGTGTACGCCATCCCTGATGCAGTGAAACGTCTGTGTACGCCATCCCTGATGCAGTGAAAATAATCTTTTTGAGTGCGAACTAGAGGTCGACCGATTATGATTTTTCAATGCCGATACCGATTATTGGAGGACCAAAAAAAGTCAATACCGATTAATCGGCCTATGTAATTTTTTATTTTTTTTATTTGTAATAATGACAATTACAACAATACCGAATGAACACTTTTATTTTAACTTAATATAATACATCAATCAAATCAATTTAGCCTCAAATAAATAATGACACATGTTCAATTTGGTTTAAATAATGCAAAAACAAAGTGTTGGAGAAGAAATTAAAAGTGCAATATGTGCCATGTAAAAAAGCTAACGTTTAAGTTCCTTGCTCAGAACATGAGAACATATGAAAGCTGGTGGTTCCTTTTAACATGAGTCTTCAATATTCCCCAGGTAAAAAGTTTTAGGTTGTAGTTATTATAGGAATTATAGGACTATTTATCTCTATACCATTTGTATTTCATATACCTTTGACTATTGGATGTTCTTATAGACACTTTAGTATTGCCAGTGTAACAGTATAGCTTCCGTCCCTCTCCTCGCCCCTACCTGGGCTTGAACCAGGAACACATCGACAACAGCCACCCTCGAAGCATCGTTACCCATTGCTCCGCAAAAGCCGCGGCCCTTGCAGAGCAAGGGGAACAACTACTTCAAGGTCTCAGAGCGAGTGACGTCACCGATTGAAACGCTATTAGCGCGCACCCCGCTAACTAGCAAGCCATTTTACATCGGTTACACCAGCCTAATCTCGGGAGTTGATGGGCTTGAAGTCATAAACAGCTCAATGCTTGAAGCAATGCGAAGAGCTGCTGGCAAAACGCACGAAAGTGCTGTTTGAATGAGTGCGTACGAGCATGCTGCTGCCTACCATCGCTCAGTCAGACTGCTCTATCAAATCATAGACTTAATTATAACATAATAACACACAGAAATACGAGCTTTTGGTCATTAATATGGTCGAATCCGGAAACTATCATTTCGAAAACAAAATGTTTATTCTTTCAGTGAAATATGGAACCGTTCCGTATTTTATCTAACGGGGGGCATCCATAAGTCTAAATATTCCTGTTACATTGCACAACCTTCAATGTTGTGTCAACGAGCCAGTCGGCCCAAACTGTTGCATATACCCTGACTCTGCGTGCAATGAACGCAAGATAAGTGACACAATTTCACCTGGTTAATATTGCCTGCTAACCTGGATATCTTTTAGCTAAATATGCAGGTTTAAAAATATATACTTCTGTGTATTGATTTTAAGAAAGGCATTGATGTTTATGGTTAGGTACAGTCGTGCAACAATTGTGCTTTTTTCGCAAATGCGCTTTGTTAAATCATCCCCCGTTTGGCGAAGTTGGCTGTCTTTGTTAGGAAGAAATAGTCTTCACACAGTTTGCAATGAGCTAGGTGGCCCAAACTGCTGCATATACCCTGACTCTGCTGCATATACCCTGACACCATTTTTCCTAGTTAAAAGAAATTCATGTTAGCAGGCAATATTAACTAAATATGCAGGTTTAAAAATATATACTTGAGTATTGATTTTAAGAAAGGCATTGATGTTTATGGTTAGGTACACGTTGGAGCAACGACAGTCCTTTTTCGCGAATGCCACCGCATTGATTATATGCAACGCAGGACACGCTAGATAAACTAGTAATATCATCAACCATGTGTAGTTATAACTAGTGATTATGATTGATTGTTTTTTATAAGATAAGTTTAACGCTAGCTAGCAACTTACCTTGGCTTCTTACTGCATTCGCGTAACAGGCAGGCTCCTCGTGGAGTGCAATGTAATCAGGTGGTTAGAGCGTTGGACTAGTTAACCGTAAGCTTGCAAGATTGAATCCCCAAGCTGACAAGGTAAAAATCTGTCGTTCTGCCCCTGAACAAGGCAGTTAACCCACCGTTCCTAGGCCGTCATTGAAAATAAGAATGTGTTCTTAACTGACTTGCCTAGTTAAATAAAGGTGTCATTTTTTATATATATATATATATTTTTTTATATATATATATTTTTTTTAAATCGGCCAAATCGGTGTCCAAAAATACCGATTTCCGATTGTTATGAAAACTTGAAAATCGGCCCTAATTAATCGGCCATTCCGATTAATCGGTCGACCTCTAGTGCGAACCCATTGCACATTTTTGCAGGTAAATTTATTGTAAATTCATCAGACAGTAGATGTCAAATGCATATAAGCGTATGTGCGTGTGTTTACGTTTGAGCGCATGTATAATGAATGTGTGAATAGGGCCAGCTCCCTCCTTTACCCCTCCCTCTCGGACTCCCTGATTGGAGCGGGGGAGGGGGGGTGACCCTCCAGCACAATGGGGCGACCCACAGCTGCGTGTTTCCCAGATCACACAATGACGCATGTCGTGCCACTTGCAAGTCCCGTAAGTGGCACAACTGTCAGTGTTCACAAGTTTAAAAAGAACCAGGGGGGAGTCCCAGCCTGTACCCTTGTCCCCCTGTCCCAGGCCCCGGGCTGACCACTCCACTCCACACCCGTTACTCTCCCCTCTTTTTGGGCCTGGCTGAGTCGCTGGTGGGGCCGAGGGGCCAACTGACTCAGCCCTGGGCCGGGCCCACAGTGGGCTCCCCCTAATTGTTGAATGGGGGGGTGGGGCAGTCTGCACTTGCCAGACAATATGGTACCATAAGGTTAAAAGACAATGGCTGGCCGAGAAGCAAAGGCAAAGACCAAACCCTGCACACTTTCATCCACAAGCACACAGGTGAATGTCTCCCATGGCTTTCAGCCTGCTCTACGTTGGCGATTGAAGTGTGCTTCTCAATTGCAATCAAAACATTGCCTGTTCTTTTGCGTACTCTTACTAGCTTGGACACCACCCTACATGTAGCTTGGCTGCAGCCATCATAGACACCGTTGACAGACATAGAGAGTAATGGCTTTATGTCATCATACTCATACTTCACAAGACACAGGGTGTGTTTGAGAGCATACATTCTGCTCAGTCACTTGACTGATCTACATTAAAAAATATATATATTTAAAAAAAGGCTTCCTAAATAACTACTCTTTACGATTTGTAGATCGGTCAGTCTGCTCAGTAAGTGTGGATCTCAAACACAGCCACTGGCACAGAGACGGAGCCATGGTACTAGGCTGAGTGGAAGAAGGATGTGGTGTTTGTAATGTGGGTCTTTAGTCTCACCTTAGTCTCCTCTACTCTCATGGAGTCCAGTAGGTAATGGAGCAGCTCCTGGCTGTCCTGCTGCTGGTAGCCCTTAAAGCGTGGAGCCCTGGTGAGACAGACAGAACACAGTTTCGTCAGAACACATACACTCACATAGTAACCATGTCAAATGTCTACACATACGCACACACTTGTGTAAACGTAATTCCGTTTTTTTAACAGAGATCTTGAGAGAGGGAGAGAGTTGAGAGGGATGAAAGTTAGAGGTGGACAGCGGACCGAACCCTGTCTCCAGGGTCGGTACACGTGGTCTGAAGCTGGCAGCTCTACCGCTAAGCTAGACCAGTCACATGTGCGTTGTTTATAGTTTATAAAATGAGTAAATCTAGGACAGGCAAACACAAATCATTTGTACACAAACACCCACCCACCCACACACTCAGAAGCATGCACAAAGCAATCAACCACATGCACAAAGCAATCAGCTGTATCAATAGTGCATACAGAGACATGAGAGTGGAGAAAGGCCATTATTTTTTCTCAAGGACTTTTCGTTGGTTCATCCATTCAATTTCCTCTCCTCTCTGCAGCTTTCTGGTGATTAAAGGCAGCTATTGTTTCATTCCCAAAGCTTTCATTAAACCAGTTAGGGTCACACAAACACATACACATGCGTACCCAGACAATGACCTCCTCCTGGCTTTGTGTGTTAAGCAAGATTCCAAGTAAAAGAAAATGACTGATTTTGTTAAAGGCATCTCCTATAACAATGACACATTGATTATTTAATGGAATTTCTTTCATTTCGTAGCTAACTTTAAGACCTGTGCAAGTATTTACAAATTAAATTTGACATTGCAGGTGAAAATGGCTGTAGGGCTTACTGTGCAAGCCAATTCTGAATTTCTTCAATAGAAAGCACTTTACTGTCTAGAGTACACATATCTCCCATCATTATCATTCCCCAGCAGTACATGTAACTACGGGAGAAAACGTATGGTGATTGTGCCAGTGGAAATCCTGCGTGTTCATGCCCCAGCACTCGTAGAGGGGGCTCTCCTTGAGCTTGTCCCTGGCCACAGCAGGACAGATGTAGGGACAGATGCTAGGGCCAGATGGGCAGCCAGGGCCAGAGCCACCACCACAACCTGTTGGGCAGTGCCAGCCACGGAACAGGTTGGCCTGACAGGCTGGCAGGACAACATGCAGCTGACCTGAGAGAACCACTGACCACTCCTAACCCAATGCTATCTGAGTGCACAGGGTCATAGAGGAGGACAAGTACATTCATTGCCTCTTTGATACCAGTTTAGCATCTGACCATCTATAACAATGATCACCGTCTTGATCACTGGATAACCAGAATACTGGTACTTGTTCTAAGGGCGTTAGCCTATATGTTTGTATGTCCTATTTTATAACGCCCCTGAGCAGCTCTCCACAGAGAAATGGGTCCTCCTAAAAGGCATTGTAGGGGCTTCATTGTCCCAAGTATAGCATCCTGATCTGATGTCATATCTTCTCTACATACAGGCCAATGACCCGTTCAGATTGGCCTGCAATGCAAATGAAACCAAACGATTCACCCCTTTGAACTGGTGAACCATTCTTCCTGGCGAGCTCCCAGACCCAATCAGAACAGAGGTACTCATCCTCTAACTGGCAGCAGAGTGGATGGGCCTACAGTCTGGATCATCTCTGCCATGTGCTGATGGATGTTGACGTCAAGCCCCAGAATGGGTGACTGGAGCTGGGGGAGAGACGAATGGCCACCTGCCCCCAACACAGGTCATGAGCAGGAGGTCTAGAGGACCAACTCAGCCCCCCTTCTCTACCTCTGTCTCTACCTCTTTGCACTCTCTCTGCCACACGTAAGGGGGGCGGAGGGAATCACGTGTCCCTCATTTCATCCCCTTTAAAGATGCCAAAACATAACAGAATATCTTCCTTCAAATGTGTACAAAATTAGTGTTTTAAAGCATGTTTTCTTATATAAAAAATGGAAATTACAAAAATGGGGATTACAGTAGGAATATGGCTTTATATCAAGCAAATAGTGTCTTGTATGCATGCCAAACACACTCATCCGCAACTCTGCTTATCTAACAGCTCAAACACAAAGCGGGTCGGACTGGTACAGAATCTGGTCGGCACACAGTGATAATTGGGATTAAAAGACAGACAGAGAGAGGCACGCAGCAGTCTTGGGGTATTTTTTCCGGGAACGGAACAGCGACGGGTGAGAGGCAGACGAGCAGCTCCAAAGGGATCAGTGGGAACGGTGCAGTCTAGAAGCTCATCCCAGTGGAAGAGAGGCAGAAGGGCCCTGTAGCGCTGCTCCCAATCTGGCCCTGACCAATGCAGACAGCTGCGGTGCTAACACAATTAACAGCGGATGAGTTAGTACCAGACGCAAGGCAACCCCGGCACGTTGCACCACCTCGACAGGCAGAGGGGCGCACACACACACACACACTTCCAATACAACATATAAAAATCATATACATTGAGTCGCTTTCACATTGACACACATATTTACATAATAAAAGCCACTTACTGTATCTATCCAGCATAAGCATGTAAAAACACTCATCTATCATGCATGTAAAATTTAAAAAAAAAAACATCTATAACATAAAAATCAACACTTATCTGACTTACAGAACACCCTGCCTCATATGTAATCACATTCACAGGGTCACAGTGCCACATGCAATCAACTATGAAAGACATTCCTTCTAATAAGTCTAGGCCTATTTCCTAGCAACGTCTCGCTCTCCTGCCATACCCACATTATCGAATGCAGCTTTCTTCCCCCACCTCCCTACATTTATGAGTGTATTGAATCTTTTCAAATCAAATCACATTTTATTGGTCACATACACATGGTTAGCAGATGTTAATGCGAGTGTAGCGAAATGCTTGTGCTTCTAGTTCCAACAGTGCAGTAATATCTAACAAGTAATCTAATCCTTCCCAACAACTACCTAATACACACAAATCTAACAAGTAATCTAACAATTCCCCAACAACTACACACAAATCTAAAGGGGTGAATGAGAATATGTACATATAAGTATATGGATGAGCGATGGCCGAGCGGCATAGGCAAGGTGCAGTAGATGGTATAAGATACAGTATATACATGTGATATGAGTAATGTAAGATATGTAAACAATATTAAAGTGGCATTACTTAAAGTGCCATTGTTTAAAGTGACTAGTGATCCATTTCTTAGAGTCCAGTGATTGGGTCTCAATGTAGGCAGCAGCCTCTCTGAGTTAGCGATTGCTGTTTAGCAGTCTGATGGCCTTGAGATGGAAGCTGTTTCTCAATCTCTCGGTCTCAGCTTTGATGCACATGTAGACTATTCCTCACAAGGACAGACAAAAAGCGTGATACGTAACATCAGAAATACAATTGAATGCCTTGCATAGGCAGCTGGAGGTCTGTGGACATGATTTATATCAGGCATTGTGAGACCAGCTGAATGTGACCTTCCTTGCGAGAACGCCTGCTCTTCAACGCTTCAGCGGCAGGAGATCTGCCATGCATGTTCAGGCCTGTGTGGCCATGTGCCTTTGTGTGGCTGCCTGCTCATTGTTGAACCCTGCTATTTTCCTACTGCGTTGGACTTACACACAGGTTGGTAAAAAGAAAATAGCCTACAAGTCATGAAAGAAGGTCAGTTAGTGTGTACGCACGTTCGCAGAGTGCATTTGTGCAAGTGTGTGCGTGTATTATTTCATAACTGAACGCTAGTGTAAGGAAAAAGGGAAGTAAAAGTGTTCCTGTGTAAGCATAGGCAAGATTCTCTAGATGAAACTTTAATGACTGCCCAAAGTCATATGACATTTTTTTTTATTTAAATCAGAATAAATTGGAGAGCTTTTTCCCTCATACACACATCCCCCACCACAGCAGCATAGGCCTAGCGGTGGGTCTGGGTACAAGCCGAGTCTCTCACTGGCACCAGAAACAGTGTGTGTGGTGTTGACCCTCCAAACCACTGGGACTGGCGCTGGTCCGAGCCTGACTCGTCCAGCTGGCACAGGGGTCCTGGCGTTGGGTATAGTGGGGCAACCAGAAGAGCAGGCCAGACAGGGAGTGACTCAGCTGGTCAAGGGTGAACACAACAACACACTAGGCTCAATCTGTCTTAAATACCAAAGAAAAAAACACACACACACTGTGGGGTCCTACACAAGTAGCCAGTTTAACCAACCAGTGTGTTGTAAAGCACTAGGGTGCACATTCTCAGGTCAGGGCCGGCAACACGCCACTGAGCTAGGAGACCTCGGGTAATAAAGACGAGGATTGGACATGCACACAGCCTAGTGTGTATATGGCTTTAGACATCCCGAAGGTCAACACGCGGCAGGAGAAATATCATTATCAGCATCAGGAGAATGTTCCTGTATAGAGGAGCTACTCTTGACCCTTGCCCCACTGACATGCAGTTACAGACAGAATGAGGAGAGAGATGTAGAGCTTGTTTGCGAAGGACGGGAGAGCGATGGCAAATCATATGTGTGCGTAAAAACATGCGATGATGTGTGTAGCACGTGCACTTGTATGTGTCGAGTGAATGTGTGCATGGAAGAAGGGTTTGAATAAAGGCATGGGTCTGTGTAATGCGCAAGTGAGCGTGAGGAAGGGCATGAAATGAGGTCTACTGGGTGAATGTGTGTTGTGTACGTGCATGCTGTGCCTATGTGTATGCCCGGCTGAGTGCATACGCAATGCAGGGTGAGGTGGTACCAGGTGAGGGGTGGCATTGCTCTCACACACACACACACACACCTGGGCAGATAAAAGCCCGGGTACCGGGACACACCAGAGGCACCCAGGCGGCCAACCGTCTCCGCGCTCCAGCCACCCGAACGTTCCCCATCCCACCCAGACACAGCCAACTGTACAGAGCCTGGTCCTACCTAACCCAACAGGCCGCACACACTACAGCCAGCCTGGGCCAAACCAGCCGTTCACCATGTTCCAACAACAAGAGCCAACCAACCATTCACCACACGTTCAAAGAAAGACCTAACCAACCGTTCAGCATGTTCAAAGGTGACCGTGTTCATAAGCGTTCACCATGAAACTGGGAGGCCGGGCCGGGCCAGCCACTCAGCCGGTTTACTATCCTCAAGTTCAAACACGAACACAGGTGGTGCGGCGTGTTAAAGAGAACAAGGACATGCCATGCTGTTTTGATTGCAGCTGGAAGCAGATCGCAGCAGATCATTTTGTGCAGTGAGGTCTACTGTTCGTTCTGTGTGGAGTGCGTTGGTGTTAATGGTTTAGTGTTGAGCAGCGTTAGGGAGCAGGGTGGACTGAAGACTGGATGGACCAGGTGCTGGTAGGGTCCAGCAGGTTGAGACAACCTCTTCTCTGAAGTGGTCGCCATGGCAGCTTGACAACAGGGCAGGTAAGAGCTGTGGCCTCTGCCTGTACTGTTTGGTTGACTGTTGTCACGGCAATGGAGAAGTGCCAGACCAGTTGGGCCACACTGACCTCTAACCTATGAAGCAGGGCAGCTTGTCTGCATATGAGGCTGTGTGTCTAACATTGATGCATCGCCGACGCCGCAACCACAGCACAATGTTTCTACAATGTTGCGCAGTGGTGATTCCATCAATCAAGTAAGGAATTGATGGTAACAAAAACTATTGATGTCTCTTGGTGATCAAGTTTGTCATTAGTACACAATTAAAGAGAATATAACTATGAAAGCTTTAGCCAACCTTTTACAGGTCTGTAGTTCCTCCTCTGGCACCCTACAGGGCAGCCCTCATATGCTCTTTTCATAAAAAATCTTTTAGCATGGACCAGCACAGGAAGCAGGTTAAGTCCACACCCATGCCTATACAATAGCCTATACTGGGTTACGGCACCATCAACACTAATGCTGTAAGACGGCCAACACATAAAATAAAGATTAATGCAGGACATAGTCTTACTTCTGGCAGAGCTGGTTGAAAAGGATCTTGGGGTTGACAGGGCCCTTCCCAGACTCCTTCATGCTGTGTAGGAAGAGGAACATGGACGAGGTCAGGGGCTCTGGGCTGGGCAGAGTCACCATCAATGCCCCCTGAAGGACAACCCCAGGAAAGGAGAGAGTGAGCGAGAGAACATATGAGTGTTAGACAAGGCATGTATTTCATACAGTGTTGCACTACCATGGAAAGCCTGAAGGGGCTTGACTGCATTCTACAGATGACTGGAGACGTGGGGGGCTACAACATGACTCAAGGGATATTTACGATAGCCTGTTATGCTAATAATAAAAAGAACCACCCATATAGACAGTAATAAGTGACTTCCTGTGCCATGTACAGTATAAGACTATAGTGGTGGACTGGACTATACCAAGCACATGAGCGTGGAACGTACCACATTTGACTCGGCAGGGGGGCAGATCTTCAGCTTGTGTCCCTTCTCCTTCACATCCTGTATCAGGTCGTTCAGCATGTGAGTCTGGGACAGATTCTGATGGACAGAAATCAGCCATTATTAACCCATTACCGTTCACTTCATTTAGTCATCATCGTTTTTTAACCTGCATGGACAGGACAGAATAATTTCTTATCAGTTAGAAGAATCATGAATTAACATCTTCCTGCACTTCTTCCTTTTTATTTCATCATCCCTTCACAAAAAATAATAAAAAACATTAAAATATTACAAATGCAACAAAAAAAATGATTGGTAAAACTGGAAAGTCTACAATTGAAAACATCTCGATTAATTCTGAGAAACTGGCGGGTGTTAGCCTAAATATCATTACGCTAAAAAAGCCCTTTCCAAAGAAACGATGAGCTGTGACTGAAACACAGAAGGGATTGCCCAGAGCCACCATTGTCCCATCATATTACTGCATCATCTCTTTCTTCCCTTTCAAACGACAGTTGTTTTGTCACATCCTGGCAATGAAGACAGTTGCTATGGAAAAGACACAATGGCTTCAGCAGTGTGAGCTTTCTCTCTGACAATTATATTGTTTCACCAGCAAAATTGCAATTTTGAAGGAGCCAATGAGAATAGAAAGAGAGAGAGAAAAAAACATGTAAAGGAAGAATGTTCGGTCTGGTTTCAATCACGAGAGAGCTCCAGGTGATTAACAAAATGGCGGAAAACGGGAAGGGAATGTAAGTTTCAATTCCCCAAGACCAGACAGACAACACACACTGGAACATAGAGAACGTGTTCCATACCAGTCCTATTTTCCTGTGGATAGATGAGTCACACATACGCATATAACATACCCGTGTACTATATATGCATAACTTGTTCTTGCCTATACTGCTGTATTGTAAAGACATTTATACAAGCCTTTCATGTGTTGTTGATTTTAAGAACAAATTCTTATTTACAATGACGGCCTACACCGGCCAAACCCGGACGACGCTGGGCCAATTGTGCGCCGCCCTATGGGACTCCCAATCACAGCCGGTTGTGATACAGCTTGGATTCGAACCAGGGTGTCTGTAGTGACGCCTCAAGCACTGAAATGCTGCACCACTCGGGAGCCCCAGGCTGGTATGTTATGGTATTTTACTGTAGGGAGGAGCAGCACTTGACATGCCAGTTTGACCAGCCGCCATGTTTACAGTACACTGTTCCCTAGACCAGGGTTGTTGAGGGAGAGAAAATGTTGCAGGTTTAAAGCTTATTTCCAGCAATTCTACACATTTTGTCATGAGGTGCAGAGAGCATTTTGCAGGTTTAAAGCTAATTTTCTTGCAATTCTATACATTTTGCCATGTCTAATGTTTATTCATGTGATATTTGAGTGACTCAAACATTACAAAAATATCTACGGGCTAACAAACCGAGCAACAAAAATGTTAGCTGACATGGGCTAGTTGATCTGGACATTACTGACAAGTTATAAATAGTACTCTAATTACACCAGTGGTAAAGACTCTTCGACATGACCTTATCCCGACGGTTGCATTTCATAAGCAGCCTCATCAATGTTTACGGTATACAAACCAATCTCATAATGACCGCACCTGCATAACTGCGTTAAAGAAGCAGGTGTTTCCTAGGTTGCTGATGCCTTTGACCGGGACCAGTGTGCTGTTGTAGACCGGACTCTTCCCTCTGGACTGGTCTGCATAGTCGCTGGGCTCCTCTCTAAGCTTGATCATTTTCGATGTTGTTCCTGCAAGGCACAAAAAGGAAAAGTTGTTTTACTCCTATATACAAAGGTTTTTGTCATTTTCAACTGTAGATTAGAGTTGGACGCGAGCACTCGATTCATGGTTTGTATTCGATTACTAATGAGTACTTGACATTTTCAAATGCAAGTGTTAAACAGGTGAAATGTACAGTGCATTCGGAAAGTATTCAGACCCCTTGACTTTTTCCACATTTTGTTACATTACAGCCTTATTCTAAAATGTATTAAATAGTTTCCCCCCTCATCAATCTACACACAATACCCCATAATGACAAATCAAAAACGGGGGTTTTCAGAAATGTTTACTAATATCACATTTACATAAGTATTCAGACCCTTTACTCAGTACTCTGTTGAAGCCCCTTTGGCAGCGATTACAGCCTCGAGTCTTCTTGGGTATGACGCTACAAGCTTGGCATACCTGTATTTGGGGAGTTTCTCCCATTCTCCTCTACAGATTCTCTCAAGCTATGTCAGGTTGGATGGGGAGCGTCGCTACACAGCTATTTTCAGGTCTCTCCAGAGATGTTCAAATCGAGTTAAAGGCCGGGCTCTGGCTGGGGCACTCAAGGACATTCAGAGACTTGCCCTGAAACCACTCTTGCGTTGTCTTGGCTGTGTGTTTAGGGTCGCTGTCCAATTGGAAGGTGAACCTTCACCCCAGTCTGAGGTCCTGAGCATTCTGGAGTAGGTTTTCATCAAGGATCTCTCTGTACTTTGCTCCGTTCATCTTTCCCTCGATCCTGACAAGTCTCCCACAGAATGATGTTGCCACCACCATGCTTCACCGTAGGGATGGTGCCAGGTTTCCTCCAGACGTGACGTTTGGCATTTAGGCCAAAGAGTTCAATCTTGGTTTTATCAGACCAGAAAATCTGGTTTCTCATGGTCCTTTAGTTGCCTTTTGGCAAACTCCAAGCGTGCTGTCATGTGCCTTTTACTGAGGAGTGGCTTCCATCTGGCCACTCTACCATAAAAGGCCTGATTGGTGGATTGCTGCAGAGATGGTTGTCCTTCTGGAAAGTTCTCCCATCTCCACAGAGGAACTCTGGAGCTCTGTCAGAGTGACCATCGGCTTCTTGGTCACCTCCCTGACCAAGGCCTTTCTCCCCCGATTGCTCAGTTTGGTGGGGAGGCCAGCTCTAGGAAGAGTCTTGGTGGTTCCAAGCTTCTTGCATTTAAGAATGATGGAGGCCACTGTGTTCTTGGGGACCTTCAATGCTGCAGAATTTTTTTTGTTACCCTTCCCCAGATCTGTTCTTCGACACAAGCCTGTCTCGGAGCTCTACGGACAATTCCTTCGACCTCGTGGCTTTGTTTTTTTATGAGGGATTTTTTATTTTTTTATTGAATAAGGCTGTAACGTAACAAAATGTGGAAAAAGTCAAGGGGTCTGAATACTTTCCGAATGCACTGTATATGCACTGACTAATGTTTTAGCTAAGATGCGCTTACTGTTCGTTTAGTATGTCAAGTGCAGTGAAAATGTGATACGTTTTTTTCCCCCGCATGGTGTCACCTTGCAAGAGAGTTTGTCCATATCGATGTAGCTCGGTGCAGCATTTTGAAACTTTACGTACGAACCAAGTTCTCCGAGGTCGCCAGAGAAAAAACAACACCTAAAGTGTCTCTCAATCTCCTGTGAGACCAGAGCCTAATAGTTTGTTCAGGGAGACAGGGGTTGCATTCAACCCATTATGTGCTGGGGTAGCTTCTTAGTGAGGGCCAGTCCCGGTCCCAGCAGCACACAGACACCAGAGCAAACTGCAAACATGGTCTTCTGCAGTGGAAGTGGGTTAAAGTGCGGGAGGCCAGGGCTGCAGCTGGAAGGAGCGATGGGCCATATGGGAGAGAGCAGATGACAGCTGGAGAAGTTTCCGCTGTTTAGGGAGAGACGGCTCTCTGGTCCAGCTGTTACTCCTCCATGACCGTCCCAACTCAGCAAGGAGGGAGGCAGTCGTCAGTGCAGAGCAGGCCAGCAGGGACAAGCACTGAGGGATTATAGTTGGGGAGTAGTCAGGAGGCTGACAGCTCTGTGCACTAGTCTAACACTCAAAGCATGGGGTGTGGCTGGCTGAGACAAACTAAGTACATCTCTCTACAAAATTCTTATCTACAAAACGAGGGGGATGTAATGCTAAGAAACACTTTAGGAAAGTCAGAAACCTTTCTCACTGAAACACAGTGCAAATCGGGCCCCTAAGAGGCGAAAGAGTGATAAGATACTTCTTCTTGACACATCTGACATCATTAAGTATACATGGTTGTCTTGATGAAATCAAACACAAAAACACACGCAGAAGATACTTTTCGTCATGTAGTGTATGTGGATACCTGCTCGTTAAACATCTCATTCTAAAATCATGGGCATTAATATGTAGTTGGTCGCCCCTTTGCTGATATAACAGCTTCCACTCTTCTGGGAAGGCTTTTCACTAGATGCTGCGGGGACTTGCTTCCATTCGGCCAAAAGACCATTAGTGAGTTTGGTAACTGATGTTGGGGGATTAGGCCTGGCTCGAAGTCGGCATTCCAATTCATCCCAAAGGTGTTCGATGGAGTTGAGGTCAGGGCTCTGTGCAAGTCAATCAAGTTCTTCCACACCGATCTCGACAAACCATTTCTGTACGAACCTCGCTTTATGCACGGGGACATTGTCATGCTGAAACAGCAAAGGGCCTTACCTAAACTGTTGCCACAAAGTTGGATGCACAGAATCATCTATAATGTAATTTTATGCTGTAGCATAAATATTTCCCATCAATGGAACTAAGGGGCCTAGCCCGAATCATGAAAAACAGCCCCAGACCATTGTCCCCTCCACCAAACTTTGCACCATGCATTCAGGCAGGTAGCGTTCTCCTGGCATCCAATGGCAGCAAGCTTTACACCACTCCAGGCAACACTTCGCATTGCGCATGGTGTGTGGCTGCTCGGCCATGGAAACTCATTTCATGAAGCTCCCAATGAACAGTTATTGTGTGGACATTGCTTTCAGAGGCAGTTTGGAACTTGGTAGTGAGTGTTGAAACAGAGGACAGACGCACTACGCTCTTCTGCATTCGGCGGTCTCGTTCTGTCAGCTTGTGAGGCCTACCGCTTCGCGGCTAAGCCATTGCTGCTCCTATAAGTTTCCACTTCTCAACAACAGCACTTACAGTTGACAGCTCTAGCAGGGCAGAAATTTGCCGAATTGACTTATTGGAAAGGTGAAATCATATGACGGTGCGGCGTTGAAAGTAACTGAGCTCTTCAGGGAAGGCCGTTCTACTGCCAATGTTCGTCTATGGAGATTGCATGGCTGTGCGCCTGATTTTATACACCTGTCATGCTAGGACCTAGTACAAACGTTACAGGCCATCCTTTCCTATTCTGTTGTCATTAGTGTCATTTGTGAAGGGAGAGACAAGTGCTGTTCCGTCACATTAGGCATTAATGAACAAAACAAGTGAGAGGACCCAAGGCTGTTGAGATGAGAGAAAGCACCCTTTGTGCCTGTTTGCCTTCCTGCCCCTCCCCCCTCCCCTAACCCCTAACCCATAACTCACACCACTTACACAATTTATCCCTTCTCTTTCATGCTCCGGGAGACAGCAAGCTGCTTAACCGTGAATTAACGCACACTTCTCATGTGTACCTTAATCAGTGTTACACCACTACCAGAGAGGGGAAAAGGTGGGTGGCCATGCCTTTGTCAGTCTCTCTCTGTTGATTTGAAATTTTCTAAAAATGGGGAAGACATGAGAAATGTGATCATCTTAGGTCCTCAATGTCAGTATGTGACATTATCTTTATGACTATAATTATATGACATTGTTATTATTTGGGTGACAGGATACGGGGCTACCTGCAGCACCTACCTATTTCATCATATAAATGGTATCAAATGGAGATTGCCATAGCTGCATGTACCATAAGTAAACCAAACCAGCATGTGCTTGGTTAGAGGAGGTTAAGCTACCTTGAGGACTCAGGATCATGTATTCTGGTATCTGTCAACAGCACTTCCAGACAGACGGCTCAGTTAGCAGTGGACCCCTTGCTGCTGCCCTGATCCCCAAGCCAATGAGGCCAGTCCGCTTCTGGCTCTGACCCAGCATGACAAGGCCAAGGTGAGAGAGACATGGACAAAATTATCCTTAACCCAAAGTTTTCATTGTGAAAACAACCGACCCTCCTGCCCACCCTTTCTCTCCTCAAAAAACAAAAATAGGCCTTGCACATGCTCCCTGATGAAATGCTCCCTGCGATTCTCATGATTCTAAATGTATTGCGATTCGACACTGTGATTTTATTGCGATTTGATGTTCCAAACATATTGCTCACTATACAGAATATGTCTGCTGCAGAGGGACAAGAGAGACCATGAGAAAATTTGTTTTGATCAGTCAAGGAAATAAGTACTGAAAACATGTTGGCTGACTTTAAAAAGATGGAGACCAAGCTATAGGATGAAACATGTTGGCGCAGGTACAGCCGACTAGCGCTAGCTACCGCTACCAAGTATAAATGTATTTTACAAATGTATACTTAGTCAAATATCAATATAATATCATGATTCCCCCCCCATCACTACAATTGAGTATGACCCAGTTTGTAAACCCATAACAGAGATCAGGACAAGTGTGTAACTATGGCAGGCTGAGGATGTGGACGGTCTCCCAGAATCAGTTAGTGATCCAGCTAAAACATCGACTGAGAATGTCAATCATCAAATATTGATGATAATTACTCGGATTTATGGCAGATGGATGTTCTTTGCCTGGCACTGTGATGGTCTCTGTGACCAAGCGGGGCAGGGTTCCGCCTTGGGACCATTGAATGGAGTGTTGGTCCAACCCAGTCCAGCCAAAAGCATCTGTCGCTCCAGCCGCCACACTGGAAACATCTGGAGGTCTGTCTGTCTGGAACTAAACAGACATCAGGGAGGTGCCCATATGGCCACACTACACAACACATTGCAAACAAGTGTGGATAGTGTAGTTCCTGGTAGAATGAGAGAACAAGTTAGAGAAATACGATACATTTTTTCTGGAATCTGTAAGCGATGGGGAATATGTGACGAGATGGGTATGTAGCTTTGTGAGAATGTACCTGTTTATACAAGTGTGTGTGTGTGTGTGTGTGTGTGAGAGAGAGAGAGAGTATTCCGACCGGCTCCTTGGCTAAAGAGAGAGGGGAAAACTGGACGGAATGGGAATGCCAATGGACACATTCTTCATCTGGGACCGCCACTGAAGGTAAACAATGTTCAGGGAGCCATCTGCCAGGGACCCGGGAAGGGGGTGCAACGAGCACAAGCATATGGAAAAGCATATTTTTCCTCCCCCTGCAGCAGTCGGGGAAGGCAAAATGTCAGCATGCGCTGCGTCCACGCTTGACTGTGCCGCGCTCGGCACCACCACCTGGCCCTTCTTGCTCAGCCACCGAATATGGGCAGCAGTGACACTGTGGAGCTTGTCCCCAGGGCAGACTAAACGATCACGATTCCTGTCTGCCCCCCTCCTGCTGACTCTCTCGACTCCCAGCTCTTTTTCACACAAGTGAGAGAAAAAAAATGGCTATTGTTTGCTTTCTTTATGAAAAAATATTTTCAAAAATATCTCCAAAAACTTGAAAGGAATTGGACCAGAAAGCAGGCAAGCCTGAATGTTGCATTCATATTGAGGTTTCATTTATATCGGAATTTGTGGACACAAGCTATTGCAAAAATTCAATAGCGCAAATCTAAGTCCATCATTTAATGCACGGAATACATGAAACTACAGTTGGACACACCGTGCGCTGTGCTGTCACTAGATGCCAAAAAGGATTTTGACAGGCTCAAATGGCAGTATTGTTGGCGGATTTAAGGAAATTTGGTTTGGGAAAGCATTTTATGGATATGGTTCGTACGCTAAACTTTTTGTCATGATGTCTACAAATGACATACAATAAAGTCCATTTCCTATTTTTCGTGGATGTAGACAAGGCGACAGCTTATCCCCGACATTCATTCTCTCTCTAGAGCCGCATTTGAGGCAGAATGCAATTGCTTCTCCTATACCGATTAAATCATCATCTCATATCTCTATACACGTATGATATCCTCTTAGATATGATAGATATTGAGAATTCAATCTCATCTTTATTATCCACATTTGAAGATTACAAATTGATGTCAGGATATAAATCAGCATTAAATGTTGATCAATGAAACAGCCAAGAAAGTTTCACTTCACTCAACAAATCCTGTTAAAACCCAGTCCACTTATTTGGGCATTAAAGCTGCAATATGTAACTTTTTATGGCGACCCGGCCAAATTCACATAGAAACGTGTGTTATAGATCTGTTCTATGTGCGCTATTTCTATGCTTCCCGTTCTTAAGTTTTGTTTTTGCGTCTTTTACTTTCGGTTTTGTACACCACATCCAAACAGATGAAAATACAATATTTTTGGTTATTGGAATATATATTTCACAGTGGTTTAGATGGTACAATAATCCTCTACACTATACTTGCTTGTTTTGTCACATAAACTGAAATTAGGCAAACTATTAGAATTTTAGCAATTTCTGCATAGTGCATATTTAATACACAAAACATCTCTGCATGGTTTGGTGAAGTTTAATTATGAGAACATTTACAAAAGAGGTTGAACAAGATCTAAACATTTGGGAAAAGTTGCCCGCTTCCTTACAAACAAGGGTTGCTTCCATAAAGATGAGTATGTAGCCACGTATTAATTTCCTAAGCAATGATGATCCCACTCTTTCCGCTACTAGGTTATTGGGTAAGGATTGATAAACCTGTACGTAAATACCTTTGTCATTCCAAACATCCAAAGATCCTGTTTGAGGTACTACAACGACCGAAGGGAAATGTGGGAATTGCATAACCAAATGTTTATATTTACCACCAGTTTTTCCAGTTACGCCTACTTAGATCATGGTTCGATCAGTCTACATCAGTCTCTTGGAGAACTATTGAGGAGGTACTCGTTTTTCCTATTAGATTACAATATGTGTTATTTTCTGGTATAACTATTAAGAAATGCATGTTATATTATGGTCCCATTATCTCCAATACAAAATACAATTTCAGGAGGGTTGAGAAGTGAATAGGTGGTAACTGGAAGAGGCATCTCCATACTCCTCTGTGGCATAACCAGGCTGTTACTTCAGGTACTAAAGCATTTGAGTCAAGTCTGGTCTGGAAAAGGGGTTGATAATCTAGGGGAAATACATGTATTGAACTCAAATCAAATAGTATTAGTCACATGCGCCGAATACAACAGGTGTAGACCTTACAGTGAAATGCTTACTTACGAGCCCCTAACAACAATGCAGTTTAAAAAATACGGATAAGAATAAGAAATAAAAGTAAGAAGTAATTAAAGAGCAGCAGTAAAATAACAATAGCGAGACTATACACATGGGGGTACCGGTACAGTATCAATGTACGGGGGCACCGGTTAGTTGAAGTAATATGTACATGTTGGTAGAGTTAATTAAAGTGACTAAATGCATAGATGACAACAGAGTGGCAGTGGTGTGGAGAGGGGAGAGGGGCAATGCAAATAGTCTGGGTAGCCATTTGATTAGCTGTTCAGGAGTCTTATGGCTTTGGGTTAGAAGTTGTTTAGAAGCCTCTTGGACCTAGACTTGGTGCTCCGGTACTGCTTGCCATGCGGTAGCAGAGAGAACAGTCTATGACTAGGGTGGCCGGAGTCTGGCAATTTTTAGGGCCTTCCTCTGACACCGCCTGGTATAGAGGTCCTGGATGGCAGGAAGCTTGGCCCCAGTGATGTACTGGGCCGTTCGCACTACCCTCTTTAGTGCCTTATGGTCAGATGCCGAGCAGTTGCCATACTAGGCGGTGATGCAACCAGTCAGGATGCTCTCGATGGTGCAGCTGTAGAACCTTTTGAGGATCTGAGGACCCATGCCAAATATTTTCTGTCTCCTGAGGGGGAATAGGTTCTGTCGTGCCCTCTTCACGACTGTCTTGGTGTGCTTGGACCATGTTAGTTTGTTGGTGATGTGGACACCAAGGATCTTGAAGCTCTCAACCTGCTCCACTACAGCCCCGTCGATGAGAATGGGGGCGTGCTCAATCCACTTTTTCCTGTAGTCCACAATCATCTCCTTTATCTTGATCACGTTGAGGGAGAGGTTGTTGTCCTTGCACCACATGGCCAGGTCTCTGACCTCCTCCCTATATGCGGTCTCGTCGTTGTCGGTGATCAGTTCTACCACTGTTGTGTCATTGGCAAACTTATTGATGGTGTTGGAGTCATGCCTGGCTGTGCAGTCATCAGAGCACAGGAGGGGCCCCTGTGTTGAGGATCAGCGTGGCAGATGTGTTGTTACCTTCCCTTGCCACCTGGGGGCAGCCCATCAGGAAGTCCAGGATCCAGTTGCAGAGGGAGGTGTTTAGTCCCAGGGTCCTTAGCTTATTGATGAGCTTTGAGGGCACTATGGTGTTGAACGCTAAACTGTAGTCTATGAATAGCATTCTCACAAAGGTGTTCCTTTTGTCCAGGTGGGAAAGGGCAGTATGGAGTGCAATACTACGGTTTCTGGGATAATGTTGTTGATGTGAGCCATGATCAGACTTTCAAAGCACTTCATGGCTACAGACGTGCGTGCTACGGGTCAGTAGTCATTTTGGCAGGTTACTTTAGTGTTCATGGGCACAGGCACTATGGTGGTCTGCTTAAAACATGTTGGTATTACAGACTCAGACAGGGAGACGTTGAAAATATCAGTGAAGACACTTGCCAGTTGGTCACAGTACACGTCCTGGTAATCCGTCTGGACCTGCGACCTTGTGAATCTTGACCTGTTTAAAGGTCTTACATCGGCTGCGGAGAGCGTGATCCCACAGTCTTCCGGAACAGCTGGTCTCATGCATGTTTCAGTGCCATTTGCCTCGAAGTGAGCATAGAAGTAGTTTAGTTCGTCTGGTTCGCTCGTGTCACTGGGCAGCTCTTGGCTGTGCTTCCCTTTGTAGTCTGTAATGGTTTGCAAGCCCTGCCACATCCGACCAGCGTCAGAGCCGGTGTAGTACGAATCGATCTTAGTCCTGTATTGATGCTTTGCCTGTTTGATGGTTCATCGGAGGGCATAGCGGGATTTCTTATAAGCTTCCGGGTTAGAGTCCCGCTCCTTGAAAGCGGCAGCTCTAGCCTTTAGCTCAGTGCGGATGTTGCTTGTAATCCATGGCTTATGTACGTACGGTCACTGTGGGGACGACGTCGTCGATCCACTTATTGATGAAGCCAATGACTGATGTGGTGTACTCCTCAATGCCATCGGAGGAATCCCGGAACATATTCCAGTCTGTGCTAGCAAAACAGTCATGTAGCTTAGCATCTGCTTCATGGGGTATGCGTTTGGGAAGGCATCCTGTGATTGGACGGGAATGTAAAAATTAATTCTGATGTGTCAGTTAATTACTCTCATCTTCAATTACTAAAGCGGAAAGATCTTTCAATTGTTAAAGCGTGGGTTTAAGGATATGACTACTGATGTGGCTATTGATTGGGAGAATGTCTAGGAGAATATATTTCACTCAAAGAACCCAAACGATCAGTTTATACATTTGAAGCTCATTGGTCATACTTGACAACACTTGTAAGATTTCATGCAAAACAGACTCCAAGCCCAAACTGTGACCTATGTTCCCGCAATACACTTGGCACATATAAACATATGATATGGGATTGTCCTGATGAGTTCTGGAGGACAGTATTCTCTCTGACACAATTGATAAAACTGTACCCCTTGAACAAATTCTTCTGTTAATGACAGATCAGGTATGCAGCTGAATAACAAACAGTGCAAGATTTGGCTGCCAAAAAAACTTGTTCAGCACTGGTTGCCACCACATGACCTTCATATAAGGAAATGGTTGGCTTGTTTTCAGGACGTGGTTATGTTGGAGTCACATTTTTTATAGTATGCGTTGCTAGGGATTAGGGTGGCGGGGTTAAAAATTTGGAAAATGCAAAAAAAAACATTTTTGTATTGCCTTTGTAATCTAATAAAAACAATTGTTCACAAAATAAATTGCAAATCTGTCAAGACGATAGAGGTTATTCATATGATCAAATATACCGCCATTCCACCACAAACAATTTTGAACTATAAATTGAATTTACAAGACTCACTGGATTGATGCGCTGTATGAAACATATTCGGGATGTTGACATAGAATAATCACTACAGTAGCTATTAGTCTAGAGCAGAGTATTGTAACTATGGTTGAAAACTTGAATACACCAGCCACAGCATAGGGCTAGGCTAAAGAAAAATTGATATCCAAAACCTAACTTATCAACAGACAAGATAAATGACCTCTCATTTGACATACTTCCTCAAAAGCCTATGAAGCAGTGTCCTCACATTAAAACACTGAAGCAGATACTTGTAAGAGGCATGTTTGACTAATTTCACAATTTAGAATGGGACCGTAGTGGAGAGCCAAGGACAGCTCTCGTCATACAGCAGTAAACAGGCAGTCAAGGGGAAGGCTGGGCAACACCAAATGTCTTATTAATTTGTACATTTGTTGTGACTGCAGGGCATGAAAAGCCTGCTTTCTTGCCATCTGAGGCCAAAAGAGCCCACTGCTATGTTAAACCTACACATGCAAATACACACACACACACACACACACTTTCCAAGCTGTTGCTGGCCACATTGCTTGCCTACATTAGTGTGCAGTGGTGGGAAAAACTACAGAAGCACCCTTGATTAGCTTCATAAAAGGGACCACCAGGGTAAAAGCTTTTTTCTTATGGACATTACCCAGACTGACTGTAGACCAACACTACATCACATGTAGAACAGGAACCCTGGATTTAAACAAGGGTCTTACGGGTTGACCAGGGCCCACAAAAAACAGAAAATCTAGCCAAATGTAACGCTACAGGGTTAGAGGGTTATCCAACATGTCACATGGTAAGAGTTGAGTTGTATCCTTTCAGAGATGCCATGTATATGGGCACATAGAATAAATAGATTGTTTTCTCATGGCTGAAGGTCCTAGATGAAAAAGGCTGAACACATCAAACCAAAATGTCAAAAAGAGAAAGAGTGTCTAGCTCCATTACATAACTGGAATGCATTGCACAATATGGTATTTATTGTCTCTTTTGGGAGGGAAATATTTCTATAGTACAAATTGTGTTTATTTGTCAAGAAAAAAAAAAAAACATTTGCTGTACCCGGTGAAAGCTTTCTTCTTTCTAAACACAAAAAATAACACCGGTAACTAGAAAGTTAAAGTTTTCGCTGAAACAATAGCGAATATATTTTGTATGAATGGCAAAATTGAGGTGGGAGCAGCCATATTAGAGCCCGTACGCAGTCGTTTTCACTTTATTTTTTAAATCATCACTGTGTTTTTCATTAAAATAACTCAAAATATATATTTGTATTATTTATTTCCCTGAGCCTCCTTTTGCCATTTAAATGCTCAGTGCACAGGCGCACTACCGTATATGGACCTTGAAACTTGGCTTGAAAGAAGATCCAACAATTGGCAGCAGAGCAAGAACCTGGTCACCTGGACTGAAGTGACGAGGCTCAGTTCGCCGATAAAAATATGCCTTTCATCCTCTCCTGTGAAGATATTAGCTTCTCTTTATCCATTTCACCAGCGGCGTACAGGCGTCGCCAGAAATCACACACATAAGATAACAGGGACTGAGGTGGCTCGGGAGACTTCCAGTCATCCTGGAAAACAGATAGAAGTCCACGCACCCCATGTCCAAACACAAGGTCATTTGGACTGAACCCCGTGCTCTCCTGTGAAACCTCCCTAGCGGCTAACAGTAACCAAGGCAACCCCTCCTCCCAATCCATCTCAGTACAATAAGCTCTCAAAGACTTAAGTGTTTGATGGAAACGTTCCAGCGCTCCTTGACTTTGCGCGTGACAGGCGCTAGACAAATTGTGTTTAATATGGAGCTGTTGGAGAACCTGACCAAACAGATTAGAGGTGAAATTAGAGTTAATTGACAGGTGTGACAAGTTTTGATGAACTTAGAAACATCCCTCTTTAACCTAGGCCCCAAAAAATGTCTTAATATGCGATTGTAGGTTTTCCTCACACCCATATGTCCAGAAATGTCAATGTGGGAAGTTGTCAAAACCAACTCACGAAACTTAATTGGTACAACAACCTGACTAATCGCCTCCCCCAGAAAACAACTACCATGAGACACCCACTTTCTCATCAGGACATCCTCTTGCAGAAAATAGCCATGGGCGACATCTCCCAACTGTTCCACAGGCACAATTTGGTCACGCGACTCTTCTAATGTGTGGTCAACCCGTTGCGCCTTGAATAGATCGGAGCGGGGTACAGATAACGGGATAACAGGGAAAGTAGTGACAAATTTCTTTGTGGTATTCTCGTTAGCCGGAGCAACGACCGGGTCGCCACGGCTCATAGAACGTGTCACTGCACACGCAGAGAACACCTCTGGGAAACTCTGCGTACTCTCATCAGGAATCCCTACAAATGACGGTTTAGCGGAAACCACTAGAGATGGAAAAAACGACAGGCCATACACGCTCACCAGCCAAGTTATTCCCAAGGATAACGTTGATACCCTCAATAGGCAATGAAGGACGCACCCCCCACAACAACCTCACCTGTCACCAGTCCACAATCCAACATCAGTTTATGCAATGGGACTGACAGTGTGTTCAAACCTATTCCCCTAATTATAACACTATTCCCCGAGTCAGTCTCAGCAGAGAAGGGTAACAGACTCCAACACAAACGATTTAGAGGCACCTGTGTCTCTCAGGATCTTCACTGGCATTGGGGTCTTACTTCCTAACAGACACAAAAGCCTCCGTAATGAAAGGTAAATAGTCTGGGTCAATATGGACTTTCACATCACCTTGAGCACGAGACAATGTGTCAGGAGTGAACTGATGTGGAACAGGCGCAGCCAACGCCGTAGGCTTAGATTTAACGTAAGCACACGTACTGAATTTACCCCTAGCCCTGAGAACCGGACATTCGTTTTCCCAATGACCTGAACCTTGACAGTAGTGACACACTTGACCAAAGTCAGCTTTACCACGGGAGTCAGGCTCAACCCTCGTTGATTGAATCTCTGCCCGTGAACCAAAGTATCTCGGTGAGCGAGGCCCAAATATCTCCAAACACCCCCACTCACTCCAAATACAGGGCTCTGCAAAGACACTTTTGTGAGTCAAAACATACTCGTCCGCCAAAACCACAGCTTCAGCGGTAGGCTTTACTTTTCGTTCGTTAATGTACGTGGCTATATGATCAGGGATTGTGTCCTTAAATTGCTCTAGCATAATCAGATCACACAGCCCTTGGAAAGTCATAACTGCAGAGGCGGAACACCAGCGATTAAACTGAAGATACCTCTCGCGCAAACTCAACATGAGTGTTTATTATCCCTTTTTAAAGTTCGAAATCGTTGGCGGGAAGCCTCAGGGACCAATTCATAAATCTGTAACACAGCCATTTTAACCTTATCATAACTGACACTGTCGGCTACACTAAGAGCTGAATATGCTTCCTGCGCCTTACCAGACAACACACTGCAACATTAAAGTGCAGTCAGAATCAGGCCAACTCCTAGCGTCAGCAACACGCTCAAATAACAAAAAGAATGTCTCAGGGTCCATCTCATTAAATTTAGGCAACAACCGTAAGTTCCCAACGATATCAAAATGTGTCCGGGGCACGACCAAAAGAGGAACGACCCCTAGGTAAATCTGTGTCACCTTCCCAGAGCAAACTCTCCCCTGAGAGCTTAACTTCCCTAACCAGCTCTAGTCGCTCTTGTTGCAGCTTGATTTTAGCACGCTCCAAATCCTGTTTAAATTCCAATTCCTTTTCATATTTTTCACGGTCATGCTCTAGCTTCTCACGATCATGCTCTAGCTGTAACAGAAGCAGTTCTTTCTGCTGTTCAAAAAGAAGACTACTAGGACTAACAGATGGAGTGGCCATTGTAACGTTACGGGGAGACGGCGAGTCCTCAGCAGAGGCTGCCCCAGTGGTAACTTCAAGAATAACACTCTCCATCAGATTAGCCTTCAATATTAACCTAATAGACCGGACCACAAGAGAAGTGACAATCACACTGGGCACCACAGAAGAGAGATGAGATATATATGGAGCTTCCCCAAAACCTACAGTAACTCAACCCTAGTCTTCGTGCAGAATTGCGGTGGGTAATTACGCACTGTAGCCCGCTGGCAAGGAAATAAACCACCCAGCACGCTGGCAGATTCCCCCAAGCCACGGATGTGCCCCCGAGACAACTGCTCAGTCCACAGACACCACACAAAAATAGAACAAAATAACCATGCTCAACGTATTCCAAAATGAAACGCATTGCTAAGCCTAACAGGGGAAAAAGGCTATAGAGCTCTGGGTAGCAAGTATCACTACCTTATCCAAATCTCCCGCTGAGGTACACAGCCGACTGTACTCACCTCAGACCGATGTCCCAACAGCGAGTAGCACAAGAGTTTCCAGGCTGGGCAGGGGCCTGGAAACTAACCAATGTACTCTCTCCAACGCAGCACACAACTATCCACCGCAGTGGCAAGTTTACCAAAAAACAAACAAAGGCAACCAATACTGGGCCTACCAAACTCAAAAACTAACAAAAGATGCAAACAAAGCACCTACAGAATTTAACGTTAACTCCCCGTTTTCTCCCAAACACAACACACATACTAGTAAGCCAAACAACACTAGTATTAATCCATCATAATGCAACAAAATGCTATACGCCAAAATGTCTAGGAACCAACCATATTATCCTGGATGAGCCCCCGCTTGTCACGAACCGGCTCGAAGTTCGTAACAAAAGGGAGACAACGTGGAGACAAGGAATAACAAAATATATTTATTCAAGTGAACTCGATACAATTAACAATGGTGTGTGTAATCAGTAATGTAGGTGAGTGTTTTGCATGCATAAATGTGATAATGCGGTGTGTTGAAAGGTGCCAAAGCAAACAACCAAAAGGCCACAAAAATACCACAACAAAATCTATAAAAGTGTCTGCATGGAGAGAGAGTCTCCCCCATTGAATGGGGAAGAGGTGCATTTATCCTGGGACACACCCGAGCCCAGGTATGTCCCATTTCTCTGACGACCCTCCCGGCTCCGCCCACCGACATCCTATTAAGGAAAACAAGAGCAAAGAGAAAGAATTCGGCAGACAGAGTGGGAGGGTCGTCACACTGATCGCGTCGGTATGTCGATACAAATATCAATATTTCTACATACACAGCCCTGATTGGCAGATAGGATCAACTAGACTCTAGTCTAGAGCCTACCCCGCTTACCCCTTCAAAGTACGAGGATACATTATGCAAATAAATTATGACATGGTCATTTGTCAGAATAATACTATCAGATTGTAATGTCATGCTGTGGGCCAAAAACTCCATCCCACCTAAACATGCTGAAATTCAAATACAAAAAGCTCTTACACTATTAAAATGGCATTATCATAAGTTATTTCAACCTCATAGTGGGGAAATATCATTAAGAAAACATGAAAATCATGTTATTGACTGCACTGTCCCTTTAAAAAAGTTGACATGGGTTCTCTCGTTTGGTATTGAAGAATCCCCATTTCTATGTCATCAGCTTTAGAAATCGAGCTGTGGTTCAAAAAATTCTATTGACCATTAAATACTGAAATATTGTGGTCATAGAGACGTTATGAGATTGTATGCTGGTCTTAAAAATGTAATTAAAAGTATCAGCTCAAAAAGCACAAGCAATCTATTAAACGTATAGCCATCGGTTTCGGTATATGAGTAGGCATGTGGAAGAAAAATATAATAGTATAATAGTAATAAGTAAAGATTCCATACAATTGTGTGTGTCCTTGCAAGTACACTAATAACAAAAGAGAGGGGGAAACATTTCTCACTACCAGAAAATAATGGGCAAAACGCAGCGAGCACCAAGCTCTGATGCCTATTCAAAGGAAACATTTTAATTTCCTCCACAAAGACACCCCAGCTGTGTTAAAAGCCGAAGACTAGCTCCCTGAGGTCATGTCTCCTTTTAGTGGGACTCTGGTACTTGAGCTGAAGGCCTTGTTGGTGAGAGAGTACAGTTAATAGATTTTCTTTCTTCCCTGAGCTGTTGTTGTAAAAACTATTATGGATTTAGAAAAATTCTTGCTGGGGCTCTTTTGTGCCTGGGGTCTATGGTAAAAAGAGAATACAAAAACAGACTCTGCCTAAAAACCTGGCCTTCAAGCAGAAATGCAATTTCACCAGCTCCCCATCTGACAGCAGCAGTCCATTTTCACAACAACAATGGCTGCCTGTTTTCTCTCCCAGCCAGTGTGGAACAATCAGGTGGGAAGAAAGGTAACAGGTAATGTAAAGGTAAAGGGAGGGATGTTGGCGCCCAGCAGTGTTCACCCTCTGTGACCCCTCAACACTGGACCCCTGCCACCCCCACAGACTCAAAGGGACTGATCAAAAAACAAAGGATCAGGGACATCGACATGTGACTGATGCATCGTGCAGGTTTTGTCTATTCCACTGAGTGAGTAGATGGGTGACAGGAAGTTATCTAGAGAGAACACCATGTTTCATGAAAAGGAATGCCCATATCTGCCATCACAACCAGAGTGAAAGTAATTTATGAGGGAACAAGATGGAATTTCAGTTCTGTGTAGTTCTGTACGCTTTGTCAAGGCTAGTGAGAGGAGGACTGGAGAATCTAATTGGATACTGGTATGTTCAAACCGCAGTGCCCTTGAAGCTGGGGAAATAATACTGGAGGTACAGCACCATTCTGTGATTTCTAAGACACAGGAAGAGACTTGTAAAGCCCAACACAAACAAACTCAGATACCAAAAAATATATATAATGTACCTATTCACACATTCTATACAGTTCTAATCAAATCAAAATGTATTTGTCACATACACGTGTTTAAAATATGTTATTGTGGGTAAAGCGAAATGCTTGTCAATTGAAGGAATGTGTGTGTGTGTGTGTGTCCAGTCATTGAGTGTGTTCATCCCTGGGAACGCGCTGCAGCTGTTTATCTCCAGCACTTTGGAGTCGTTGTTGGACCCTGGCTCCCACAAGCATGACCCACAGGCCCTTCCCAGAGGTGCTGAGACATGCAGCGTTGGACAGGGGGCACAGTGAGGTGGGAGGGATTGTGGGAGAGAGAGGGGGGGGGGGGGCTCAGCTCAGTGGCCGGACCCCACACAGCTGCTCTCGTTCTTCAGGGAACCCAGCCGGGGAGCGTCGCTCAAGCGAATAATGCCACTAATGAGTGTGGCCATGCGGCACAGGCAGGGAACTGGAGCGTCACTCCCGCAACACTACAGCCTGCCTGACTGACTGACTGTGGTGGACCAGCCTAAGCTTGGACATGAACATGGGGCAGGCGGGAGGGAGAGCAGCAGAGCTGGAGGTAGGAGGCTCAGGACAGGCAGGAGACATCCACAGGGCAGATCAGTAAGGGCAGTTGGTAGTCTTTAGGCCAGGGAACTTTATTAAACAGGGCATCACAAGGAATGTGAATCTACCATACGGGAGATGGGGGTAGGGGTCTAGGAGAATGTGGTGGACTGGGTGAGGGTGGCTCAGCTGGCTGGGATAAGGTGGAATTGGCTTGGTCTGTACAGTGTGGGATACGCATGGCTAGGCTACAAAACCACTTTTGTGAAGAGGCAGAATCAGGAAACAGTCATGGTGAGTGCAGAAAAGACAGAATACAGAAATGTCCAAGGAAATGAATCCTGTACAAGCCCCTTCACAAAATAATTTACCAAATCGCTTATTACATATCATTTCAATAGGAGAAAAAGCTGTACAATGAATCAGCTTTACAAGTTTTCAGTTGTTGCCACCTGTGTGGCCTCCAAACAGCAGCTTTTCATTTCAGTGATGTCAGCAGTTAAGCCATACTGTGGCCCTGACCAACATGAATGGGGAGGCCATCACAGCTTCCGTGAACTTAAAACACACCTCAGTGCATATTTTAAATGCAGAAATGTGCTGTAACAAAGCTTTGAAAACATTCTTGAACCTGATGCAATCACGGCAAATTATTAGTATACATATTTGCACAGTAATACCTCTGTTATTACATGCAACATTCTCAGAGGATTATTGACCTATACGGAACATGATGGTTAACAATAGGGATGTAATGACTCACCAATAAACATTTGAACCGGGGACTGATGCGTAAGATATGAGTGCATCTGTTGCAGTACAAACCGATCCAAATTAAGCATGCATCGGTCAGAAAACCAATTCAAATGTTAAGAATCGCCTTCACTAATGATGTTTTTTACTCATATTGTTTTATTCCAAAAATAAATACAACATTTTAAAAATCTGTTGTGACTGAACTGTTGCGTCCTCTCCTTCATTTAGTAGCCTATCGAACCTTTATGCATGTAAGTGCATACAACAACTGTGCACACAGTGTTGTTTTAGTTGAGTGACAACTAATGTAAATTGTTAGGTCACTGTTACCAAATGCGCTGTAGACAATTGTACTGGAGTTTTACCGGAGTTGTGTAGCCTACGGGAGTGGAAGCAGCAACTCCGATCCAACTGCCATTGGGGTTTTCAATTATTCAGATTTTATTTAGATTGTTCAGGTTCATCATAAGAAATAGTTTTGCTTTAAAGTGTCAGTGTATTTGGTCATTTTTACATGAACAGCGTAACTTCATAAAGGACAGCAATCATTTCGCATTCATTGGTCAGACATTAAATTCCAAACGGTCTAAACCAGGGTTCCCCAACTGGCCCCCCAAATTAATTATGAATATGTTTTTAACAAAAAATTAATAAATAAATAATATATATATATTTTTTGATTTATTTTTTATCTCGCACCCGAGATGCAAAAACTCCCAAATGCAATGTCCCAAGATGGAAGTTACCCTACCTAAATAATGAAAAAGTTACATTTTAACCTAATTCATAAGGAGAGAATGCAGGAGACAGTCAACTAATAAAGCAGGCAGCGGAACATTTTGTTGTGCTGCTGAAACGTAAAGCTGCAACCGCAGTGCAATCAATAGGAGGTGAACAGCGCCTGGTGCTGATAATATAGCTAACTTGTTATGGAAGTGTTGCACGGCAACATAGAGAAAAAGTACACCAGTCGAGTAATTCATTTAAACAATAATCTTCATTCTAATTTGACTTCACAAACAACAAGAGGGCTTAATTGGAGTCTATTTCTTCCGAGCCTATGCCTATGTAAAATAACAACTGGCTGAGGTAGGCTTAGACTATGACGCTTAACAGCATCTTCCACAAAAAAAAATATATGGCCTAACCGGACAAAAATGTAGCATAAATAAAACAATAATTTAAAAGAAAAAAAGGTATCGGGATAGCCTGTTCCCGTAACGACAGAACAAACAGAAAATCCTGTCAGCTTGAGACCTAAATATCCCTGGATAAGCACTCACGATAATGTTAATATTTACTAAATACAGTCATATAGGCCACTAAGCTACTTACTCAATCGGAAAAGTAGTATTTTCCCTCGGTCACGATCTTGTGGATGTCGGGTGAGATGGATGTGCTTTTGACCTCGATTGACTTATGTGAAAGCCGGTTCCTGTCGTGAGTCTATATTGCGTACAGAGGAAAATGAGTACTATTACAGGTGTAAGTCAATCCAAACATTGTTAGCACATAAAATGCAAGTTTATTTATTGTGCTGTATTCCTCTGAGCATCCCACCCAAAACACAGCACTCGGCATTCCTGAGTGCATCCCTGATTTGACTGGATGTCTGGAATTCAATCAGCTCAGTTTGAATTGAGGCCTCATCCAGCGAGAGTATCGTTTTCTTAGCAAGGGAGGAGGATTCTCCACCTGGGCGGACTGTGAAAGGATCACGTACTAACGCACTGATATCTTTGGGCATGCTGTAGTCTTCAAATCTGGTGGAGAAGCTGTCCCTCAGGTGCTCGATGAAATCTTCCACCACCTCTGTGACAATACTGCGGCCTGCAGTCGTTTCTTCAGTGTGCTGAAGTGCAGTAGCCTTCCAGATGACAAGTCCAAATCGAACAACTCAAACTTCGAAGTAAAGGCCTCAAGTTTATCCACCATGTCCACAACAGTTTTCCCTCTTCCTTGTAACTGCAGATTTAACCTGTTTAAGTGACAGAATACCCAAAAAGCAGTGTGCGTAACTTGCAGTTAAGGCTTCAATGTTTCTGCGTCGGGCCTCTGTCTGGGTCGGGAAGGCCACTTTGAAAGTTCCATGCTGAGATTCATAATGATGTCTGAGATCGAATTCTTTGCAAACAGCGACATTTTCATTGCAACTAAGACACACTGGCTTGGCATTGGGAAAATATGGTAAGATGAACGCATATCTCTCTGTACAATCTTCCCTGAAACTTCCATTTTCATTATCCACTTTTCTTTTGATACTTTTTGAGAGCGACATTTTCTCTTGCTATCAAGCTAATTGTTCTGAACAAATGTTGACATTAGAAAAAGTAGTGTAGTCTACAGTAGGCTACGTAGACCTGTTTTTCCCCACCAATCAACACACAGAAAAAGACAAAAATAATAATTGAATAGAGGCATGGTGATTTTATGAGCGTGATCAGATCAAAATTATTATGTTATTGTCACTGAATTTATCATGTACTAATCAGATGTGTTAAAAATGTTGTTCAATTTGTAGTGTAGACCAACTAATTGTGCTAACATACTTATATACTAATTATGTTCTGGCCCGCAGACTATTAGCTCAGAAAGAAATTGGCCCGAGACATAACCTAGTTGACGAACCCTGTCTAAACCATTCGCTTTCGAGACAGGGTAAAATCCAAAGCTAAATAATATTAATTGGCTAAATGCCATGCTAATTTCTAAATATAAATATTGACATAGTACTAGCTCAAAACATTTTGAATCTGTAAAAATGACAAGTTAATTAGTGGGTGATGGTGATTTCAGATAAAAAGTAGGGGGACAAAAAGCATACATTTCCACCACCCCTAATCTGATAGTGGGGTGGTAGATGCTCAGTCTGGGCTCAGCTGCCTACACACACACACACCATGGACACACACACACACCCACACAGAGAGAGAGAGAGGGCCACTCAGCTTAAAGAAGTAACCTCAGACAGATCCAGTTCCTGTGCTCCCTTCAGCAGCAGAAATTAATTTAAATAGAAATGTGTTAATGCAATACATTTTAGTGCATCGAATCGCTTCACATTAATTCGCACCCCAAATCAAACCGAATCATTTCTAAGTAAAACGCATCATTCCTGTATCATATCGGAGCCCATGCAGCTAGATGTGTATCGAATCTTTCATGAAAGTAGTGATGCACATCCTTAGTTAACAATTTTATGGGCCACAGCTGCAAAGAAAAAGGTGTCTGGATTCTGGAATCCAAAAAGCCTTGGCCACCAGGGGGAGTTGGTGTGTTGCAATCAACTCCACACCTTCAGGTGAACATCAATGGAGTTACTGGCACCAATGTTAGTTTGTAGAGGAGAAGAGTCTCCACAGAGGATTTCTGCATTCAGTAATAACCTGTATCTCTATGTATTAGCACATATTGTAAAAAAAACAATAGCAATTGCACTCAAAATACACAGAAGTGAAAGGAAGCTGAAGTGGCTTCTTGGAAATCTAGGCTCTAGCCTTAGAAGACAGAATCTTTTTTTTGGGATAGTGGTACTCATTTATTAAATTCTTCAGCTTTTCATTCAGTCCAGCGCCTTTGTCAAAGCCAAGAAACATTCATATTTAAATTTTAAAAGAAGTGGGAGTTGTAGTAGCACCTTGTACGGTATAGCACTGTTTACCCACCCCTTTTCATTTCAGGTGGTAGCCTGCTGTTCTCTTAGTCTACACAAATATACCTAAAATTGATCACCTTTCATTGAGTGGCTGGCAACCCGTGGCCTTGTCAGGTGTGTTGAATGGGTTACCTGAGGCTGCCTTGACAGAGTGCTTTTGTAGGAAGTCCAGGGTCTGGGCCAAAGCCTTCTTATTGCAGTGAGTGGAGAGCTCTTCATTACATTCAAAACACCTGTGAACGAATTGGAGAGATAGAGAGAGCAACAAACAAAGCCATCAGATTACTGATACGGAATTGTCATTCTTTGAGGTGGTGTGAATAACTACTGCTCACAACATTTACTGGAGTTATTCTGAGGCAAAACGTAAATATTCAAATAACTTTTCAGTTCAAGATCCTCTGCTTACAACGAACACAAAGGGAAAGGAATAGTGCTACATTAGCCTATTTGGAACGGCAGAATGGCTGTAAAAATAAATGTGTTGTCCTGTAATAATCTGTATGTTCCATGTATTGCTGTAGGGTCCTCACCAGGCCTTCCAGGTGCCGAGGCTGATGGTGATGCAGTGGGACTCAGGGTGGAGGGATTGGTGGTGCTTGGTGGAGTGCTGGCTCTCTGACTGGCTACAGCCCTGTGAAAGGGGTAAAGATCACTGGATCACCATTTCTTAGATAGGCTACAACCATCCATACACTTTCCCGGTCAGATTGTTACAAATGAAACAAACAGTGTTTAATTTCTGAAACACATGTCAAGTGCAGCAATTCATACATCAAAATATTGACAAAACCTTCATCCTCCCACCTTAGATAAAAGCTTTCAAAGTCCAAGCTCACCTGAAAGCCGCACTTGAGGCATACGAGGATGTCGTGGCCACTGGCTGGCTCTCCATCTATCATAGTCCTTTCCCTCAGGCAATCTGAACACATCGACCACATGCTCGAGGTCACTGCCTTCTTGACTGAGCTCAGGTCCACCGCCTTGCTGACATGCTGGCAGGTCAGCCCTGAGGAGCACGAAGTCACATAGATTTTGCTCGCTAACCCAGCATCTACAAATCCCTTAATGACCAAGATTTACAATAGATGTCAAATAAAGGCATAATCTGAACTACACGAATCCCCTGCCATAGAATGAATCAGACATGATTGGACTAGCCATTACTAGAGCAGAACATGCAGAAGGCTTATTGGGTCAATTAAACTTCTTTAGGCAGCCTATATAGAAACATATGTTTTTTTCATCACAACAGGGAGCATGAGCTTCCCATGATCTTACCGCTAACTTCGTCCGACGACTCCTCATCTCGAGGCTTCCTCGGCTTGTTAGTCCGCTTAGTCATGTCGGCAGCTTTCAAGGAGAAGGGATCCTTTAGCCGCATCTGTAGCTGTAGATTGGAGAGACATAGGAATATCAGTACTACTCTGGGTTTTAAGCAGTGCCCAAAACCAACCGGGCCAAGAGAAAACATTGAAGGCAAATCTAAGAGCTTTTGCTGGGCAACTCTAACCAATTCAGTGACCTTGTGGTTTGAGTGTCCGCCTGAGATTGGAAGGTTGGGATTTCGATCCCTGACCGAGTCATACCAAAGCCAGTAAAAATGGGACCCAGTGTGTCTCTGCTTGGCACCCCCCATTAAGTAGATAGATTGGGGGTAAGGACCTGCGATAGACTAGCGTCATGTCCAGGGGATATACTTGTTCATCAACATGCCTCACGCTACAAAAACAGGATATCTATTCTAACTCGTACAAGGTTACTTACTTACTGGGCATCTCTGGCATTGATGGGCTGCTGTATGTGCAGGCTATTGTTTCAGCCCAGCCCCAACACACCACCAGATTCAAAGAATCACATAGTCATGGTCTTGAATTGCCACCAAAATTAGAATTCGTTTAATCTAGTGTGGGTAAGAGCTGTAAAGTGGCCAGACTGATGATGCCTGGTCTTCAGAGTGAACTAACGTTAGGAGGGCACAGTCACACACACAATAATATAAACGACAATAGCTGAAATCTGTTTTGTTCTGTAAAGATGTCGACAATGGTTCATTCAACTAATTTATACAGTCATCAATTTCTACATGATGTAAAAGCATATGACACAGCTCTATTTTGTAGAAGGCCATAGCTACAAAAACACAAAATAATACGTTTAATTGTGTTTCCAAATCTATTTTAACTGGGTTACACTTAATATAACAATATAAAACCAAGTCAAGCCACGGTGACGTTTAGCTAACGCAGTGCATGACAAGTTAACTAACGTGACAGGTAGCTGTGACAGGTAGCTACTAGTACTGTCAAATTGGTCGCCATATAGACTGTAACGTTAGCTAGCCAAGTTAACTTGGGAGTTCGTGGTTTTAAAAGCGTTTTTACTACTAGCTACTTAGCTGGCATGCCACAATGCCTCTGAAGATTAAAAAAATATGATGTTGCTAACATGAAACCACTCACCTCTTTGATTTTGCCCTTAAACTGGCCAATGAGCTAGCAAGTTAGCTAGGTAGCTAATATGTCAACACACTGTAGCGTTGTAGCTTATTTCAAACGATTGAGAACTTTATTGTATGTCATACACGACAAGAAACTCGAATGAAGTCCATATAATACTTGTAGCTAATGTCCAAAACGCAAAATACAGTTTCAGTTATAATCTTGACTTTCTAAAACTGTCGGGAACATCGAAAGCTAGCATCTGAACCCACAAAAAGTCACATGGTCAAATTGCTGAAGTCAACATGGCGACGCAATACGGTGGCTCGTTCAGGTTAAACACAGCTAGCAGGAAAAGCGAAGTTATGATGGTAGGAAAGTAAATTATGGGGCTTTATTCTTAAAAAAATATGTATGTTCAGCGTATGTGTGACAGGTTAAAGGAAATACATATGCTTGTGTAAACATACTACATATTTGATTTGAGAAGTTCGCTTTACTGTCTTTTGTGTGATACGTACACTTCGGCGCACGCGCAATGTTGCGCATGTCAGTTAGAAGGACGGTACTTGATTGTTTTGCAATTGAACACTTTCTGAGATTGAACGATTTTGCATCTGAAGAGCTACATTTAGCTAAACCTAACCATTTTCCTAACCGTATCCTCATTATCCTAACCTGCCACGTTAATTCTCATAACCTGCTACATTAGTTATCTTAACCTGCTATGTAAACATTTTTATTTATTAACCAGGTAGGGAGGTTGAGAACAAGTTCTCATTTACAACTGCGACCTGGCCAAGATAAAGCAAAGCAGTGAGACACAAACAACACAGAGTTACACATGGAATAAAAAAACGTACAGTCAATAACACAATAGAAAAGACTATATACAATATGTGCAAATGAAGTAAGATTAAGGAGGTAAGGCAATAAATAGGCCACAGTGGCGAAATAATTACAATTGAGCAATTAAACACTGGAGTGATAGATGTGCAGAAGATGAAAGATGCAAGTAGAGATACTGGGGTGCAAAGGAGCAAAAAAACAATATGGGGATGAGGTAGTTGGGTGACTTTGCCGAAGTCAAGGATCGGTAGGATAGTCAGTTTTACGAGGGTATGTTTAGCAGCATGAGTGAAGTATGCTTTGTTGCAAAATAGGAAGCTTAATGTGAGTCTGGAAGGAGAGTTTACAGTCTAACCAGACACCTAGGTATTTGTAGTTGTCCACATATTCTAAGTCAGAACCGTCCAGAGTAGTGATGTTAGACGGGCGGGCAGGTACAGGCAGCGATCGGTTGAAGAGCATGCATTTAGTTTTACTTGCATTTAAGAGCAGTTGGAGGTCACAGAAAGAGAGTTGTATGGCATTGAAGCTCGTCTGGAGGTTTGTTAACACAGTGTCCAAAGAGCCAGAAGTATACAGAATGGTGTCGACTGCATAGAGGTGGATCAGAGAATCACCAGCAGCAAGAGTTATTCCAAAATTCATTACAGTTTAAAATGTTCAACAAGTAAAAATTCAGTCCAACATTAATTCAAAATTCAAAATAATCAACAATTCAAACTATAAGTAATCAATTAAAATTAAGCAAACCAAATAGTCATCCAATCAAACGAAAGTAAAGAGGGGGAAAAAAGAAAAGAAACAAAGCAATCATTAAATAAAAACAGGAATGAGAAAAATCTGTCAGTCAATTCAGTCCGTCAGTCAGTCCACAATGTGTCTATGGGGAGGGGAAGGGTTGAGCTGGCAGTTTCTGGATGAAGGTGGCAGTTCTGGTTGGTCAGTGCTCTGTCCAGGGTTGGTGCTGGGCCTGGGACCAGGAAAACCTGGGTTGGTGTTGGGGCCAGGTTAGAAATGGTGGTCGTAACATGGCTGGAAATCCAGGGGTTGGTGCTGGGACTGTGGGCCTCTGAGAAAACAGGAACCCAGCCCTGGGAACTGGGGCTGGGTCGGGATCTGTAGAGGGGAGGAAAGACAACCTGAAGAGCAAGCAGACACAAGGGAGCCCTAGACCTGGAGGTCAATTGTGGCACTCCCTTGTGGTCCGCTTGCTCCGGGTGAAGGTCTGGTGTTTGTTCCCTACTCCGCACCTCGTGGTCTGGTGCTGGGACCGGCCAATGGGATCTGGATTGGTGCTGGGACTGGTTCTGGATCTGCAGAAGGGAGGAAGAACAACTTGAGAAGCAAGCAGGCACAAAAGGAGCCCTAGAACCAGGGGTAAGTGATGGCACTCCCCTGTGGTCCGCTCGCTCCGGGTGACATTAAGCCACGGTGCACCTGGCTATGGCTGGTCTAACCAATAATGGAGTGCTGATGTTACACCCATCACTGTTGATCCACCCACTGATGTTACACCCATGGCTGTTGATCCACCCACTTTTTTTTGCAACGCCCACTTTCAGACACACTCCAAGTATGCACTTACCCATACTTTCTCTGCCTGAGTAGGGTATTTCAGTTTTTGAAAGTGTCACGACTTCCGCCGAAGTCGGCTCCTCTCCTTGTTCGGGCGGCGTTCGGCGATCGACGTCACCGGCTGTCTAGCCATCGCCGCTCCATTTTTCATATGTCCATTTGTCTTGACTTGTTCCATACACACCTGGATTTCATTTCCCCAATCAATCTACATGCATTTAACCCTCTGTTTCCCATCATGTCTTTGTGTGTAATTGTTTCATGTTATGTGGTGTTTGATTTATGCGCTTGTCTTTTATTTATGTTCCGTGTTTTGAGCGCGTTTGATTATTGTAGTGCTCTCGTTTTGGAACGGAAAATAAATGTGCGCCTGTTAACTATACTCTGCTCTCCTGCACCTGACTTCGCCTCCAGTACACGCCATAACACAAAGACTGAAGGGACGGGAATGTATATATGTTTGTTCCTTTCTTAAATCCAAGTGCGTGTGGATTTATGTAAATTTTTGCTTCCCGCATGGAGTTCAAATCAAATTTATAAAGCCCTTCTTACATCAGCTGATTTCTCAAAGTGCTGTACAGAAACCCAGTCTAAAACCCCAAACAGCAAGCAATGCAGGTGTAGAAGCACGGTGGCTAGGAAAAACTCCATAGAAATACCAGAACCTAGGAAGAAAACTAGAGAGGAACCAGGCTATGAGGGGTGGTCAGTCCTCTTCTGGCTGTGCCAGGTGGAGATTATAACAGAACATGGCCAAGATGTTCAAATGTTCATAGATGACCAGCAGGGTGAAATAATAATAATCACAGTGGTTGTCGAGGGTGCAACAGGTCAGCACCTCAGCTTTTCATAGCCGATCATTCAGAGTATCTCTACCGCTCCTGCTGTCTCTAGAGAGTTGAAAACAGCAGGTCTGGGACAGGTAGCACGTCTGGTGAACAGGTCAGGGTTCCATATCCCCAGGCAGAACAGTTGAAACTGGAGCAGCAGCACAGCCAGGTGGACTGGGGACAGCAATGAGTCATCAGGCCAGGTAGTCCTGAGGCATGGTCATAGGGCTCAGGTCCTCCGAGAGAGAGAAAGAGAGAGAGAATTAGAGAGAGCATACTTAAATTCACACAGGACACCAGATAAGACAGAAGAAATACTCCAGATATAACAGACTGACCATAGCCCCCCCGACACATAAACTACTGCAGCATAAATACTGGAGGCTGAGACAGGAGGGGTTGAATTTTATTTTGTAAATGTTTTACCCCCGTCCAGTTGGTGGTGTAGTTCGTCATAAAACCCAAAGAAGAAGAAAACGACCGTGCTGGAGCAGTGAACACGCATAACAATACAGTAGTGCCGTTTTGAAACCTTTGATTTAGTTACATGTGTAAATATTGACATGGCTCAGAAAGCTTGCTGCAGCGATTCCAGCCTCAAGAAGAGCACTGTCAAACACATTGGGTACTCACTCCCGATGTGCATCATGTAGTCTGCTTGGCATGTGTTGAAATGAATAACTAATCTTAAGGCTGTGTAATTAGCAAAGTTGAAAATGAGAGGCCTAATTTTAAACTTTTGTACTGACGCTTTTACACTATAAAACTAATTCAAAATGCTTATTTTTGCTCACTAGTCAACAACCGTTGTTTTACATCATTCAGATATCCGTGCCACCCACAAAGAGTACGTGTTACGTAGTTTCAGCTCATCCCAAATGCCAGAAACTGATGTCTCTTACGAAACATTAAAGAAACTACTCGCAACCCGAACAAGTGTAGTAATAGTTGTCCGGGAGCCGTGGGAACTCCGAGAGTACGGAAACATCCCGGGGTCAATCAACGTACCTCGTGAGTTATCTTTTTCATTAGGACCTGTCTCATGACTTCAACCTCTAAAGAACGAATCTGCATATTGTAAAATGTGCTGCAACATGGTACAATATGACGTAGAGTTTGATCTGAAGCCATTCTTGTGATTCTTGTGTTTTTGATAGTCTTTATAAATAATGTTTGTAGGCCAATGTAGCCAAATTCCATCTCAAATCAAATGTTAGTTGTCACATGTGCTGAATACAACAGGTGTAGACCTTAGTAAAAGGCTTACTTACAAGCTCTTAACCAACAATGCAGTTTTAAGAAAATACCCCCCCCCCAAAAAAAGGTAAGCGGTATGAATAACAAATAATGAAACCTCAGCAGTATATAACAATAGCGGGGCTATATACAGGGTGTACCTGTACATAGTAAATGTGCGGGGACACCGGTGCCGAGGTAATTGAGGTAATATGTACATGTAGGTAGAGTTCTGAAAGTGACTATGCATAGATAATAAGAGTAGCAGCAGTTTGATTAGCTCTTCAGGAGTCTTATGGATTGGGGGTAGAAGCCATTTCGAATCCTCTTGGAACTAGACTTGGCACTCCGGTACCGCTGGCTGTGTGGTAGCAGAGAGAACAGTCTATGACTAGGGTGGCTGGAGTCTTTACAATTTTTAGGGCCTTCGTCTGACACCGCCTGGTATAGAGGTCCTGGATGGCAGGAAGCTTGGCCCCGGTGATGTACTGGGCCGTACGCACTACCCTCTGTAGTTCCTTGCGGTCGGAGGCCAAGCAGTTTTCATACCAGGCAGTGATGCAACCCGTCAGGATGCTCTCAATGGTGCAGCTGTAAAACCTTTCCAGGATCTTAGGACCCATGCCAAATATTTTCAGTCTCCTAAGGGGAATAGGTTTTGTTGTGCCCTCTTCACGACTGTCTTGGTGCCATGTTAGTTTGTTGGTGATGTGGACGCCAAGGAACTTGAAGCACTCAATCTGCTCCACTACAGCCCCGTCGATGAGAATGGGGGCATGCTCGGTCCTCCTTTTCCTGTAGTCCACAATCATCTCTTTGGTTTTGGTCACGTTGAGGGAGAGGTTGTTGTCCTTGCACCACACGGTCAGGTCTCTGACCTCCCTATAGGCTGTTTCATCGTTGTCGGTGATCAGTCCTAGCACTGTTGTGTCATCAGCAAACTTAATGATGGTGTTGGAGCCGTGCCTGGCCGTGCAGTCATGAGTGAACAGGGAGTACAGGAGGGGACTGAGTACGCACCCCTGAAGGGCCCCTGTGTTGAGGATCAGCGTGGTGGATGTGTTGTTCCCTACCCTTACCACCTGGGGGCGGCCCGTCAGGAAGTCCAGGATCCAGTTGCAGAGGGAGGTGTTTAGTCTCAGGGTCCTTAGCTTAGTGATGAGCTTTGAGGGCACTATGGTGTTGAACGCTGAGCTGTAGTCAATGAATAGCATTCTCACATAGATGTTCCTTTTGTCCAGGTGGTAAAGGGCGGTGTGGAGTGCAATAGAGGTTGCATCATCTGTGGATCTGTTGGTGCGGTATGCAAATTGGAGTGGGTCTAGGGTTTCAGGGATAATGGTGTTGAAGTGAGCCATGACCAGCCTTTCAAAGCATTTCATGGCTACAGACATGAGTGCTACAGGTCGGTAGTCATTTAGGCAGGTTACCTTCATGTTCTTGGGCACAAGGACTATGATGGTCTGCTTGAAACATGTTGGTATTACAGACTCAGACAGGGAGAGGTTGAAAATGTCAGTGAAGACACTTGCCAGTTGGTCAGCGCATGCTCGCGGTACACGTCCTGGTAATCCGTCTGGCCCTGTGGCCTTGTGATTGTTGACCTGTTTAAAGGTCTTACTCACATCGGCTACGGAGAGCGTGATCACACTGTCGTCCGGAACAGCTGATGCTCTCACGCATGTTTCAGTGTTACTTGCCTCGAGGCGAGCATAGAAGTTATTTAGCTTGTCTGGTAGGCTTGTGTCACTGGGCAGCTCTTGGCTGTGCTTCCCTTTGTAGTCTGTAATAGTTTGCAAGCCCTACCACATCCGACCAGCGTCAGAGCCGGTTTAATACGATTCGATGTTAGTCCTGTATTGACGCTTTGCCTGTTTGATGGTTCGTCGGAGGGCATATCGGGATTTCTTATAAGCTTCCGGGTTAGAGTTCCGCTCCTTGAAAGAGGCAGCTCTACCCTTTAGCTCAGTGTGAATGTTGCCTGTAATCCATGGCTTCTGGTTGGGGTATGTATGTATAGTCACTGTGGGGATGACGTCCTCGGAGCACTATTTGATAAAACCAGTGACTGATGTTGTGTACTCCTCAATGCCATCAGAAGAATCCCGGAACATATTCCAGTCTGTGCTAGCAAAACAGTCCTGTAGCTTAGCATTTGCTTCATCTGACCACGTTTTTATAGACCGAGTCACTGGTGCTTCCTGCTTAATTTTTTGCTTGTAAGCAGGAATCAGGAGGATAGTTATGGTCAGATTTGCCAAAGGGAGGGCGAGGAAGAGCTTTGTACGCATCTCTGTGTGTGAAGTAAAGGTGGTCTAGAATTGTTTTCCCTCTGATTGCACATTTACCATGTTGATAGAAATGAGGTAAATCTGATTTAAGTTTCCCTGCATTTAAGTCCCCGGCCACTAGGAGCGCTGCCTCTGGATTAACGTTTTCCTGTTTGCTTATGATCATATGTAATCATTCATGCTTTGTTATATGTTCTATTTATATCTGTAAATCCACCAATGAAGTCAAGCTTCAACCGGCCACGATTACAGACACCTGTGTGTGTCCTTTCAAACTACAGTATACATGTACACTTTGTGATGGAGGCAGTAAAAGGCCACTCATAAATGTGCAGTTTTGTCACACACAATGCCACAGATGTATACATTTTAAGGGAGTGTGCATTTGGCATGCTGACTGCAGGAATGTCCACCAGAGCTGTTGTCAGAGAATTTAATGTTCATTTCTCTACCATCAGCCGTGTCTGTTGTTTTAGAGAATTTGTCAGTAAGTCCAACCGGCCTGATAACCACAGACCACATAGAAACCAAACAATCCCAGGACCTCCACATCCGGCTTCTTCACCTGCAGGATCATCTGAGACCAGCCACCCGGACAGCTAATGAAACTGAGGAGTATTTCTGTCTGTAAGAAAGCTCTTTTGTGGGGAAAAACTGATCGGCTGGGCCTGGCTCCCAAGTGGGTGGGCCTATGTCCTCCCGGGCCCACCATGGCTGCGCCACTGCCCAGTCATGTGAAATCCATAGATTAGGGCCTAATGAATGTATTTCAATTGATTGATTTTCCTTATATGAACTGTAATGCAGTAAAATCATTGAAATTGTTGCATGTTGTGTTTATATTTTTGTTCAGTATATATAAACTAGTGATCCGCAGTGTTATCCTAATGAAGGCCACTTGGCTGTCAAAACGTTGGTTATTAAATTATTGCATCTTTGTGCGGCTCTCCTTTTTCCTTTTACAATATGATTTTCTGGAACAAAAACAAATGCATTTCAATGCAAACGAACACGTTATGACAATTTCTAGTAGCTCTCGTGGACTTCCACCAAACTCTTTGACATTCCTAGGACACTGTTAGGGACATAGGCTACTGATAAGATTTGCAGATAGAAATTCTAAACATAGGACACAATTGTGTAAAAAAGTCTACTCTTTATGCCGCAATTCTGTTGTATACTGTTCTTTTCCATTTCAGTGGGACAGGTGAACATTGCCCTCCAGCTGAACCCTGAGGAGTTCAAGGAGAAGTATGGTGGAGACATGCCCCAGCCGACAGACCACATTGTCTTTTCCTGCCTGGCTGGGATCAGGAGCCAAAAAACCCTAGACCAAGCCGTCTCTCTAGGATATAAAGAGTGAGAGACTGCATTATCCACACACTACTAGTAGTACCATACTATACATTGCAGGCCTATATCATATTGACAAAATGCATAGGCTCGAAATAACTTCTCACTTTAGAGATTTCCTCATGTCAGGCTTTTTCATGCTGTAGAAAATACAATTCAGCTTGACTTAATTTTGTTTAAGGCCCATTTAGGGAACTCCCTGTTTTATCTCACTTCCTTACACATCAGTGCTTTACCCAGCATGCTCAGCACCATGGGGAAGTGCCACATACAGTACCAAAACATCTGATCAATTACAAGGAAATATTTACTTATTATGCTGTAGTTATGAAAAACAGGGACTGTTTCATTATATCAGTTATTTAAAACATTAATCGCTCACTTATTCTCAACCCTTTTATCTCTTCTAGCGTACAACGCTATGCAGGGGGGTGGCAAGATTGGGCAAAATGTGAACAGGAAAGCTGATTCTCCGGGAGGCTCAAGAATTGTGCCGTTATTGGACGTCATTTTGCTTAATCATACCAGATAAGTTTTAAGGCTTTATTTAATCAATTGATTGAGCTATTATCTGACATTTCAGATTATTATGGAAGGTAATCCATAAATAGCCAACTTGCTTTATATCATTAAAGAGGGAAAGTACACAGCAAATTGACCACAGTTACCTGTTGGTTCAAGAGTGAAATTGAATCTGTGGTTTAAAATAAACCCATTGTTGGTGTTAATAACCAGTTTCAAGTGTGATTGTGTCAGTTTTACTCTGTGGAGAGTAAAACATTACCATCAAATTCACTCCCATCATTATCATATTTCCCAGCATTCTCTACTGCAGAAAAAAAAGGATTGTTTTTAATGTCAGTGTTTTTGCATGTACATTGATTCATTTCAAAATCTTATGCTACACAAAGATAAATAAACTAAACTAATCTAATCAGTTTGATTTATTGCACCTGTTACTGAAATGGTTGTTCCAGTTTAAATGGTATAGGTAGTCTCCTTTTATTAATGCTCCTATCCCTGACAGTCATTCTGAATGCAGGTTGCGGGTGAATAAAAATGGGTGAATAAAAATTCCAGCTGTTGGATGTCTTAACTCTGGCTAGATTCGAATAGGAATTACTCATCCCTTTGTAAGACAGCATAATGAGACTTGCAGGCCTGGTGTGGCCTGTAAACCAGGAGGTTCCTAACCCCACTGTGTTTGTGTAAAACTTGGCCATAAAAGTAAGGCATTATGTAATGTATTTTCATAAACAATTCAATTTTAATGATAACATTCCCCTGACAGTAGGAATTCACTTGGTGAAGTGCACAGGACTGAAAATGAATGATTTCAACAACCATGTCTTGAAAATGAACAAATTCAACAACCACTAACAAATCCAGTCATGGGTGGTAACTCTACAATTCATTTCAAAATACAAGCCACACTGGGAAATTATATTGTAGGCGTGGCTTAGTTGGGGTGTGGCTTTCAAGAAATTATTTTTGGCAACCCGTGAGTGGAAGTGTTATACTATTTTAAGTGGTCTGTGGTTATGTTAATTAAAGTTTACGCATGTCTACTGCCAATTCTAAATAAATGCTTACGAAAGAGCATGTGGTAATAAAGACTTGTACATATTATTGTAATGTCCTGTCAATATGGACCTCTTCGTGTAATGGTAAAAAATACTATATGAGGTGTTATTGCAAAACACCATTGGTGTAAACTATATACACTTCCTACTGTTAAAAATACTATATGAGGTGTTATTGTATTCCCTAACACTGACAGATATAAAAGCGGCAGCACTAAGCACAGTGTTAATTTAACACTAAAAAGTGTGGACCCGTATAGACACTGGCACATTGTTGAATTTAGCACTGTCAGAGTTTATTTAACATTGGAGAATTTGCTGTGACATTTAGCATTATATACAGTATATATTCCTTAACATAGATTCTCAAATAAAACTGATAAGTTGTATAATATTTTAATTAACTGATAATGCCAGAGAAGCCGGTGTTTGGAGGATATATTGCCACGGGTATTATTAGCAAACCATGCTAATATATCCTCCAAACACCGGCTTCGATGGCATTATCATTTGTATACAACGGATTACCAACATATTCAAATAATGATTGACATATTTTCATTAAACATTATTTTGATGAATTTATTCATACTATTTAATTATTCCACGAGATATAGTCCCGACACAAATCTAGGGTTACTACCCAAGTCGGCTGGTTGTTCGTTCTTTCGGTTCGATTGCCAGAGTATCGACCCAGTCGTTAAGTCCTTTTGTCTATGGTCGTTCATTCTAAATGTTCCGTTGCCATGACCGCTGAAGAGCTCAGTGACTTTCAACATGGGACCGTCATAGGATGCCACCTTTCCAACCAGTCAGTTCGTACAAGTTCTGCGCTGCTAGAGCTGCCCCAGTCAACTGTTGTGAAGTGGAAACGTCTAGGAGCAACAACGGTTCACCCACGAAGTGGTAGGCCACACAAGCTCACAGAACGGGACTGACGTGTGCTGAAGCACGTAGCGCGTAAAAATCGTCTGTCCTCAGTTGCAACACTCACGACTGAGTTTCAAACTACCTCTGGAAGCAACGTCAGCACAAGAACTGTTCGTTGGGCAAACTACCTGCCCTTCAAGACACCTACACCACCCGATGTCACAGGAAGGCCAAAAAGATCATCAAGGACAACAACCACCCGAGCCACTGCCTGTTCACCCCGCTATCATCCAGAAGGCGAGGTCAGTACAGGTGCATCAAAGCGGGGACCGAGAGACTGAAAAACAGCTTCTATCTCAAGGCCATCAGACTGTTAAACAGCCATCACATTACATTGAGTGGCTGCTGCCAACATACTGACTCATCTCTAGCCACTTTAATAATGAAAAAGATTGATGTAATAAATGTATCACTAGCCACTTTAAACAATGCCACTTTATATAATGTTTACATACCCTACATTACTCATCTCATATACTGTCCTCTATACCATCTACTGCATCTTGCCTATGTCGTTCAGCCATCGCTCATTCATATATTTTTATGTACATATTCTTTTTCATTCCTATACACTTGTGTGTATAAGGTAGTTGTTGTAAAATTGTTAGGTTAGATTACTTGTTAGATATTACTGCATGGTCGGAACTAGAAGCACAAGCATTTCGCTACACTCGCATTAACATCTGCTAACCATGTGTATGTGACAAATATAATTTGATTTGATTTGGGAGCTTCATGAAATGGGTTTCCATGGCCGAGCAGCTGCACAAAAGAATAAGATCGCCATGCGCAATGCCATGCGTCGTCTGGAGTGGTGTAAACACGTTCTCTGGAGTGATGAATCACGCTTCACCATCTGGCAGTCTGACAGACGAATCTGGGTTGGGCGAATGCCAGGACAACGCTACCTGCTCGAATGCATTGTGCCAACTGTAAAGTTTGAAGGAGGAATAATGGTCTGGGGCTGTTTTTCATAATTTGGGCTAAGCCCATTAGTTCCAGTGAAGGGAAGTCTTAACGCTACAGCATACAGTGACATTCTAGACAATTCTGTGCTTCCAATTTTGTGGCAACAGTTTGGGGAAGGGCCTTTCCTGTTTCAGCATGACAATGCCCCCGTGCACAAAGCGAGGTCCATTCAGAAATGGTTTGTCGAGATCGGTGTGGAAGAACTTGACTGGCCTGCACAGAGCCCTGACCTCAACCCATCGAACACCTTTAGGATGAATTGGAACGCCGACTGCGAGCCAGGCCTAATCGCCCAACATCAGTGCCCGATCTCACGAATAGTCTTGTGGCTGAATGGAAGCAAGTCCCCGCAGCAATGTTCCAATATCTAGTGGAAAGCCTTTCAAGAAGAGTGGATGCTGTTATAGCAGCAAAGGGGGGACCAACTCCGTATTGCTGTCCACATACTTTTGGTCATGTAATGTATTTGCTCTCTCGCCAGGCCACTATTCAGAAGAGATAGCTGTGAAACGTTAGCCAACTAACATTCACTTCAAACTGAAGCTGCAATGACAGAAAACCAGCTCCATTTTGTTTTTTTCTATTAACATTTCTTTGTATATATCCATAAAAATTATGCTGATTCATGATTTCGACTGGCTGAGAAAAGCGGCCAGCCTTTGTCTCTATGGGATTGCTGGAGATCGAATTTCAATATTGAAACAATGTTGCAAATGTTGGAGAGACCGCAAGGTTAATAAAAATCTCCACTGTTAAAAACCAATTGTTAGTCTAAAAGAAATGGGAGATAATGTCTAGATGCTTTTTACAGTGTAGATCTAGTGTATAAATTGTGTGGCTGGGCTGATGAGACAGTGGATTGCACAGTCAGATGGAACAGAGTAAATAGGCTTTTCAACGTCATAGACTTGTGGAATAGACACCGGCTGGAACGCAGTTTTAACCGATCAGAATCCAGGATTAGACCCACCTGTTGTATAAAGTTAATAATCAACTCCAAATTAGTGTTTCTATTGGTGGAGTATGTCACTGTTAACGTTGTACTTTGTGCAGGGTACTGTAGGTAGCTGATATGATAATCTGGCGATATGTTTTGGCTTCAGATTGTATCTGCGCTGCGTTCAGCAGTGCACAACATTGTGACATGTGCAGATAGAAATATATTGTGTAGGATAGACATGATTCTCTGTCTGTTTATCCATCAGTCTGACAAACACTATGAACTGAAAAACAATCAGGTCTTAAATGCCTTTGCTATAAATCTCCACCCGGTACAGCCAGAAGAGGATGGGCCAACCCTGAGCTGGATTTTTCTCTAGGTTTTTTCTGTCTAGGGAGTCTTGGCCACTGTGATTCGCTACTGCTTTGCTTGCTCTTTGGGATTTAGGCAGGTAACTGGTAAAGCACTGTGTGACAACTGCTGTTGTAAAAACTTGATTGACATGGAAAATATTGAATTGGATCAATTCGTGACATTTCTATCTGCAACGTTCCATAATGTTTGCCTACTCCACGTCGCCCAGGTCTCTCCTGTGATGTAAATATGAGCATTGGTGAATACAACATGCGTTGAAGGCTAATTTATTGGATATAATATAGATAGTTAGGTAGGTTGGTGCTGCATATACTGATCAAATAAACTATTTTATTTAGCTTTGTATGAAATTAAATAAACACATTGATTTACCGGTGTCTTTTTATTGTCAAAAAGGTTTTCTGAGGATCGAGCAATGGATACTAGGCAAAATCTATAACAAGGTGCAAAGAACATTATTTACTAGGGAAATACAGGTTCTCATTAAATAACAGACATGACCATATAAAATGCTATATAACTGAATTAAATTAGGATATTTGTCTGCTATGAAAAAGGTATTGGAAACTTAATCCCTACCATGTAGAAAGCTGGTGCACTGGGGGGATATACTGTATGTAATAACCACTTCAAATAACCAATACCTCTCCATATGAATTTGCCACAACCTCCAGAAGGCATTCACTAGTTCCTTTGTCATCAATGACAGATGTGTCAAGTTTGTTGCCAAATTCATCAGTCCTTGTACACAAATACATAGCCGTGGGCATCTATTCGCCTAGTGGTTCTCCACTTCATCCAACTAACAAACCACCATAAACACAATCCAGGTCCAATAATGAGAGGCAGATCATTTAGAATTGCTTCAGAAGCAACAATGTCTGTGTCTTCTTAATTTTCCTGGCTCAGCATTCTCTATTTAATTGCGTTGCCATCTTCAACTAATTTATCACCAGGGTTGGGGCCAATACCATTTCAGGAGGTAAATTGTCATTACAAATACACATTTTTCGCATAGAGATCCATTGAGGCAAATTGGAATAGGAATTTCAGTTTACTTCCTGAATATAAATGGCATTGACCCGAACCCTGTTCATGAAAGGGTACGTAGCCAAAAACAGAAAGTAAGAAATATTTTTGGACAATTTGACGTGCAGAGCTATAGTAATTTACAATGCCTTCAGAAAGTATTAGTACCCGTTGACTTATTCAACATTTTGTTGTGTTACAGCCTTAATTAAAAATTGATTACATTTATTTTTTTCTCCCCCATCTAGACACAATATGCCATAATAACAAAGTGAAAACATGTTTTTAGAATTTTAGCAAATTTATTGAAAATGAAATACAGAAATATCCAATTTTACATAAGTATTCACACCCCTGAGTCAATGCATGTTAGAATCACCTTTGGCAGCGATTACAGCTATGAGTCTTTCTGGTTAAGTCTCTAAGTGCTTTGCACACCTGGATTGTACAATATTTGCACATTATTCTTTTTTAAATTCTTCAAGCTCTGTCAAGTTGGTTGTTGATCATTGCTAGACAGCAATTTTCGAGTCTTGCCATAGATCTTCGAGCAGATTTAAGTCAAAACTGTAACTAGGCCACTCGGGAACATTCAATGTTATCTTGGTCAGCAACTCCAGTGTATTTGGCCTTGTGTTTTAGTTCATTGTCTTGCTGAAAGGTTAATTTTTATTCTAGTGTTTGTTGGAAAGCAGACTGAACAAGGTTTTCCTCTAGGATTTTGCCTGTGATTAGCTCTATTCCGTTTCTCTTTATCCTAAAAAAAATCCCTAGTCCTTGTCGATGACATGTATACCCATAACATGATGCAGCCACCACCATGCTTGAAAATATGAAGAGTGGTACTCAGTGATGTGTTGTGTTGGAATTGCCCCAAACATAACACTTTGTATTCAGGACAAAGTTTTTGTCTTTGCCAAAAAAAATTGAGTTTCACTTTAGTGCCTTATTGCAAACAGGATGCATGTTTTATATTTTTTAATACTTGTACTTTGTACAGTCTTCCTTCTTTTCACTCTGTAATTTAGGTTAGTATTGTGGAGTAACTACAATGTTGTTGATCCATCCTTAGTTTTCTCCTATCACAGCCATTAAACTGTTTTAAAGTCACCATTGGCCTCACCAGGGGTGTGAATACTTTCTGAAGGCACTGTATATCTCTCTATATATGGCTCCGGCACAGTGCACCCTTGTGCAATGGAGCGAGTATGTTATGGATGAGTGATGTCATAGTTTGATTAGTTGTTGAACTGCGCTTGTGGGCATACTTAGCTTCTGTTCTCATCACAGAGATATGCAGAGCAGACTACTCCATGTCCCACACGCCTGTAAGCTCTGAGTTAAATGGAAAGAATCTTACCAACAAAAATTCTGTGAATCTCTCGTAAAAGTGTTGACACCCTCACACAATGTTACAACGTTGCAGTTTGTCAGATCAGGCATAAGGCGTATAGGATAGGAGTCCAATGTACTGTATTTGAGGTAACACTTTACGATGTGATCATCCTTGTCAATCAATACCCATTGTTTTGCTGTACTTAAAGGGGCAATCTGCAGTTCAAACAACAACAAAGCCTACACTACGCCACTTTTTGTAAACAGCTGTGAGATGGTCCCTTTATTGTGAATAGTTTTACTGCTATAAGTACAGTATAACATTGAGTATTCATTACCTACACTGTATGTACAATAATTATTATAGAAATAACACTATAAAATAAAGTGTCACCATCTTTGATAGTTTTATGACTTTGGCAGTGGCTCAAGCAAATAATGAGTATAGTACGCAGGCCAGCAGAAGGTTTGCTATCTTCTATATACAGTGCTGGCCTAGTGTAGCTCATTCGAGAAGCCTGACTTCAGTGGTGCATAGGTTGTAATAGGGAACACATATATTGATGCTGTATGTACAGTTGACGTCGGAAGTTTAAATACACTTAGTTTGGAGTCATGAAAACTCGTTTTTCAACCACTCCACAAATTTCTTGTTAACAAACTATAGTTTTGGCAAGTCGGTTAGGACATCTACTTTGTGCATGACACAAGTAATTTTTCCAACAGTTGTATAGACATATTATTTCACTTATAATTAATTGTATCACAATTCCAGTGGGTCAGAAGTTTACATACACTAAGTTGACTGTGCCTTTAAACAGCTTTGAAAATTCCAGGAAATGATGTCATGGCTTTAGAAGCTTCTGATAGGCTAATTGACATAATTTGAGTCAATTGGAGGTGTACCTGTGGATGTATTTCAAGGCCTACCTTCAAACTCAGTGCCTCTTTGCTTGACATCATGGGAAAATCAAAAGAAATCAGCCAAGATCTCAGAAAAAAAAATTGTAGACCTCCACAAGTCTGGTTCATCCTTGGGAGCAATTTCTGAACGCCTGAAGGTACCACATTCATCTGTACAAACAATAGTACGCAAGTATAAACACCATGGGACCACGCAGCCGTCATACCGCTCAGGAAGGAGATGCCTCCTAGAGATGAATGCACTTTGGTGCAAAAAAGTGCATATCAATCCCAGAACAAGAGCAAAGGACCTACTGAAGATGCTGGAGGAAACGGGTACAATAGTATCTATATCCAGTAAAACGAGTCCTATATCGACATAACCTGAAAGGCCGCTCAGCAAGGAAGAAGCCACTGCTCCAAAACCGCCATAAAAAAAGCCACACTACGGTTTGCAACTGCACATGGGGACAAAGATGGTACTTTTTGGAGAAATGTCCTCTGGTCTGATGAAACAAAAATAGAACTGTTTGGCCATAATGACCATCGTTATGTTTGGAGGAAAAAGGGGGAGGCTTGCAAGTCGAAGAACACCATCCTAACCGTGAAGCAAGAGGGTGGTAACATCATGTTGTGGGGGTCCTTTGCTGCAGGAGGGACTGGTGCACTTCACAAAATAGATGCCATCATGAGGAGGAGAAATGATGTGGATATATTGAAGCAACATCTCAAGATATCAGTCAGGAAGTTAAAGCTTGGTCGCAAATGGGTCTTCCAAATGGACAATGACCCCAAGCATACTTCCAAAGTTGTGTCAAAATGGCTTAAGGACAACAAAGTCAAGGTATTGGAGTGGCCATCACAAAGCCCTGACCTCAATCCTATAGACAATTTGTGGGCAGAACTGAAAAAGCGTGTGCGAGCAAGGAGGCCTGCAAACCTGACTCAGTTACACCAGCTCTGTCAAGAGGATTGGGCCAAATTTCACCCAACTTCTTGTGGGAAGCTTGTGGAAGGCTACCTGAAACGTTTGACCCAAGTTAAACAATTTAAAGGCAATGCTACCAAATACTAATTGAGTGTATGTAAACTTCTGACTCACTGGGAATGCGATGAAAGAAATAAAAGCTGAAAGAAATAATTCTCTCTACTATTATTCTGACATTTCACATTCTTAAAATAAAGTGGTGATCCTAACTGACCTAAGACAGGGAATTTTTACTCGGATTAAATGTCAGGAATTGTGAAAAACTGAGTTTAAATGTATTTGGCTAAGGTGTATGTAAACTTCCCGATTTCAATTGTATGTACTTGCTGTCTATGCTTGTGAATATTTTTGGGGGTTTTTGTTTGTTAGTGGCCAATTAGGGTTTAGGGTCAAGGAAGGCAGTATCTTGTCAGGACCATGTCTATTTGCTGACGCCCTGGCCGGCTGAGTGGTCTTATAGGTGTTGTAGTAGGAGCTACTCCCTGGCCAGACCAGACTACCGTTTACTCCATTCACATCCTTCTGCCACATCAAGCGTGAACTTCAGATAAACCCCCCTGCTTCTTCATTTTCCCTCATTCTCTCTCAAGCAGTTAATTCCATTTTTTTTCTGCATATCCTTTATTTAATGTAAAAAACAGACCAGAGTAATAAGTACTAATTTATGTCAAATCTCAGGCAGCCCCTTGTCCTGTCCCGCTGAAGCCAGCCTGACCTCATCGGGTCACCCCCTGTGCTCTGCGTGCAATTAAAGCCCCCTGCCCCATCAGAGCAGATTACATCAGTGACTGCTGCTGCACGCGCCTACTGCCTAATGGGCCCTGCTAGTGCTGCCTCTGTTCTATCTGCCTTTCTGTTCCATAGCCCCTATTCAGATCCTCGCAGGTTGCTGGCAGATGTCTGAATGTCGTGGCAGGTCTGGCCCAGTGTGGTGCTGAGGTTAGAGATTCCAGAGTTCTTGGCTCATGGGTTGGGCCAGGCCATATCTTTGGGTTGGGCTAAGCCAGGCCGTGTGGAGTATAAAGCGCCTCAGCGATGGAGCTAGTGTACAACAAAAGCAGCAGAGGTCCCATAGGTGAAGACTGACCACCTCCAGAGAACCCAGACACAGGCAAACCCGAGCTGCCGCCAACATGAGTCGCAGCCCTGAGAGGATTTCGTCCTACCGACGCCACTTTGAGGACATCAGCAGCTCATCCTCCTACCAGGTTAGGGTGTCCAGCCCACCCCCAACCCTGAGAGTTAACCGCCACCAGTCAGCCAACTACTCGCGCAGTGCCGGAGCCAGCAGAATGCAGGCCCAGACCATGGGCAGAAGGACCGTCTCCACCTCACCCAACGCCCGCATGGCTGGGTAAGACACGCACTCCACCTAGTACACTAACATCCTTTTCACACAACTAAGCCAAGCTGAGCTGTACTGAGCTGGCCTGGTTCTGCATCCACCATAGTTGCAAGGGCTTTACCAAAGATCTTTATAACTAACCCAAGATAGACCAGAGCCTGCCGTTTCCAATGGGAGCAAATTAATCATAGTGGACAGAACAAGCATGAGCTAGCGAGATCCTACTGGTGCATTTTAGCATTTATTTGCGTATTTTAGGTTATATAGATACAGTTGGTAAAATATAGGTAACATCTTAAATAGATAATGTGAGATTACACACTGCTGATACACCACAAGTATTCTATTTGTGAATTTACAGAAAACGACTTGTGTTACATTACCACCAAAATACATGCAATTATTACAGTACAAGATGTTGCTGTCTCAACAGTGTATGTACCTCCCCTGCCCTTACCGCTCTTCTGAGGCTATAAATAGTTCCACTATCTTAGTACACTATCTTAGATAGTGGAACCACTGACAATTTATAATCCACCACCTCCCCCTCTCTTACACAAACCACAGTTTTAATTGTTTCTTATTGTGCAGCTTTAGCCTATTTCTAAATGTATTTTTGATGCAATTCGAAGGCATCAATTGATTAAAACGAATAGAGAAACTATTAGTTGTCAAAAAAGTAAGGCCTATGTCCATTTTCCACATAAAGCTTAGCCTACTGGCCTAGCATCTAAATAATTTACAACTCTTTATATTATTGTGAATTGTAGGTTTTAGGTATCAATAAATACATAAGTAGGTAGGCCTAAACATTGTAAGAGACTAAATTCAATACATTTCAAAAACCGCAAAATAGCAAATAGCTCATATCCATGAGAACAACATTAATTGTATTAAAATGTATTATTTTAATTTGTAACAGCTGTAGGCCATAGCTGCGGGATTTATGGGTGCTGAAAAGTCAGAATTTAAAAATATATATATAAATGATGCTTTGTAAAAAAATAAAAAATAAATAAAAAAGTGTCATATAATTAAGAACAGTATTTTGAAGGATTCAACAGTTGGAATTGTAAGGGTTGTTGCCCTCTCCCTTTCTCTGCGATTGTCATTCTAATGGAATCAATAAAGAACAAAACCCTGTCCTCAAACATTTACATCAAAAGGTGCAAAGTTATGGGCAAAGGCACAAAACATCCACATCAAATAAAATAGTTTTCTTGATCAAATAACATGGAAAACAATCCCTTTTTGAGAAGTATTAAATTACCATCCTTACAAACCAATTAATGTCAATGTACTTCACTTTATTGGCTGGTCATCTAGGTTTGTACCTGTAGACTTTCCATCACCACGAAGGAAAACAATGCACAATACAGTAATTGAGTACATGGAGACATCAAGTGGTTTGTGATGATGCGGCTCAGTTGGTACAGCATGTTCTTGCAACGCTAGGGCTGTGGGTTTGATTTCCACGGGGGACCAGTACAAAAAAGTATGAATAGGTTGCTCTGGATAAGCGTGACAAGTAAAATAAATGAATAGACCATTTCAATTTTCACATAGAATTAAGTTGCATTTGCAAAGTATTTCAAAGAACTGCAAACCATACTTTATATCAAGCAAGTATTAGGCTATCAGATTAAGTGTCAGATAATTATCAAATTACTCAAATACAAATACATGTAGTTTTTTTTTTTTTATCACAGAAGTAGTGCACTGGGCCTTTACTAGTCCTGTGTTAGCGGACGGATATAGACTTCTTCAGCACAGCCAAAACATTTTTTTTGCATCTGACATCAGAGTAGGAACAAATGTGGCACCTGGAAATTAATAAAATATTATTTGACAGGCCATCGATCAACCATGTGGCTGTGATATGACATGCAAGTGACAATAACCTTTAACACATGTAATGTTTACGTTATGTCTTGATGTTCACAGAATAACAAAGTGATGTCAGTTATCTCCAGGTCAAGCGGTGAGTGTTGAACTGTCTGTCATTTTAGCGGGAATGTGGGAACCATGGCATGTGTGGGCTATGGCAATGGGGCCCCGGTGGACCTGGACGCATCTGCTGCCGAGAACAAAGAATTCCTCAGCACGCGCAGTGGTGAGCGGCAGGAAATGGTCATATTGAACGACAGACTTGCTGTTTACATTGAGAAGGTAAGCACTCACCAGGCTTGCTCACACACAAGGCGCCAAGGATAGTGCACACGAACAGCTTATTGGATAGGTGTGCGCGCACAGACTGCTTCACGCAACATATGGGGATGAACTTGTTGTTTTGTGTCTTTTCATATTAGAGAGAGCCAACTTTCTAGTAAGCTATAGCCTATACATATCTGTTCTTCACACATGCATATGCTATTGTGTGTAGATTCTGTCCGGATACATTGCCTCAGTGACTCTGCCAATATTCTTTAACATCTGTGCGATATTCTGCCGCCCTTAACGTAGAGGAACAATGTTTATTTGATGGAATTTGTCTGATTAGACTACGCTTGCTTGAGTGTGCCATACAGGCCTGCAGTGGAGAAACGCGCCTTCTGGCTGTGGAGACGGAGGCACTCATTATTCCCACTTATTTGGGCAGCGAGCATATTCAAGTGGGGGGCCCTGGCGAACTTGATGATAATTCATACCCTGCCATTGTCATTTTCTTAAAAAGGTTCGGTCCCTGGAGCAGCAGAACAAGCTGTTGGAGATGGAGATTGACGGCATCCAGAACCGGTTCGTGAAGCCGTCGGGCCTGCGCAAACTCTATGAGGATCAGCTGAGAGATCTGAAGAGGATTGCAGATCAGATGAGAAGGCAGCGGGTGAGACGGAATGGCTTAATCCACACGTCATCACTATCCCTGTTTTTCTTGTTTACCTCGCAGAAAACAGAAATCACACACACACAGGAGGAGTGGGAGAAAGAATGAAAGAGAGCGACAATTAGAATGTGTCCAATATGGTGACACGGCTGACACAGCCTATAATTTATTAGAGGCTTGTTACCTTTATACCCCAATAACGGTTCATCTGTGTTTTGGTTTACAGGACCAAGCTTTAGCCGGTAAAGAGGCCATGGCAGGTCAACTGGAGATAACCAAAGTCAAATACGAGGAGGCAGTTGAGCTGAGGAGGCGGGCCGAGATGGAGATAGAAGCATTCCGTCCGGTGAGAGGTTGTTTAATCACTGTATAGTCTTAGCCAAAATTGCCTAATAAACATTAAAGTGCCATTGACGCCATTGTGTGCCGCTGTGGGGTTTTCAGGATGTGGACAGAGCCACCTCTCAGCGCATCGCCCTGGAGAAAGAGCTGGAGCAGTTGGAGGTGGAGATTGAATTCCTTCAGAGGGTGCACAAAGCGGTAGGTCCCGTATAGCGTGCACTGATTGATTTGGACCGACCTGTACCAACTCTAGCTAATGGACGAAATGCTAAACATTAAATCAAGGATAGTTGTAATCACAGTGTTAAAAGAAATGTGGGTTAAATTCACTCTTAGGAGTTATCTTAACCCTCAAGAGTGATATGCTTCCTGTGTTGATAACTGGAGTTCATTGGGATGGAGTACTTTTAACTCCATTAAGAGTAACCAGAGACAGGCAGTTAAATCTATGGAGTTATCCACAGATGTGGGAGGGGCCTCTGTCTTATTTCCCAGCATGCTCTGTTGCAGGTAGATTTTTTTATATTGTTTCAATATGTGTTTTTGCATGTACATTGATTGTTTTTTAAAATCTTATGCTACACAAAGATAACAAATGTAAATGTATCTTAACAAATCCAATCTGTAAGTGGTTGGATTTATAGCAACTGTCAGTGAGATAGTTGTTATACTTTACATGGTGTAGGTAGTCTTCATGTAATCATGTAATTCCTGTTTTCTTTCCTACTCTGACAAGCATTTTAAATGGAAGTTGTGAGTGATGTAAAAGTGCTGGATATATTCCTGCAAATTGGCTTCCAACAGAGATTGGATATCATATTGCAAACCACCATAATGTGACACATTAAGAAATATTCAAGGGGAGTTGATTAAAAACATCACTGAAAAAGGTTAAATGGCAATTGGAATTCAATTTAAGCAACTGTGAGAGTTGGATATTTACTCCATTTAGTGTCGTTTTAACTCCAAAAATATCAACACCACGACCAGAGTAGTTTTATATGGTGGTGGGACCATATAAACCCCAAAATAGTATTACACTGGACTTAATTGAACCTTTTTTCTTTCTCAGGAAATTGAAGAGCTACTGAAAATGATATATGCTGCCCATTCCTCAGTCCAGAGCGCTTATGACCTCCCCGACCTCTCAGGCGCTCTCAAACAAATCCAAGCTCAGTATGACGAAATTGCGGCAAAAAATCTACAGGTAGGCCTAGGCCTATTTATAATTAACTGGAGTGTATACATACAGCAGTCATTCATTTCAAGATGTGAATGTGTTTCATGACCCCAGAATATGTGTTTCATGGCCCCTATATGTTCTAGGAAATGGATTCCTGGTATAAAAGTAAATTTGAAGACCTGAACGACAAGACGACAAAACATGTGGATATGGTTCGAAGTGTCAGGGAAGAAGTTGCTGGCGCCAAGAAGGATGTAAGTTAGGCTATTTGATAAAGATATTCCCACATGGTTGTAAAATGTGACACATGAACTATTATTATCGAGGCTATATCTAAATAAGAGTTGTAGCCTATGGCAATGGACATTTTTCCTCAATCAAAATATGAAAAAATTCATTTTTATTGTATTATTCCTAACCGTTTGAAGATCCTAAACAAAGAGCGTGGCCTGGAAGATCTGAAGACCAAGAATGAGGCTCTGGAGGCACAAATTCGTGAAGCACAGGAAAAGTACAAGAAAGAGCTGGAGGACCTTCAGGTGAGCATGTTAGATCAGTCCGGTTTACTACAGAACTCAACCATTAAATATATCTGAATTGATTGTACACAGTTCAAATCCAAGTAGGCTGCATATGTAAGGTTGGTGTTGAACCTTTCATCTGTAGCCTACTAAGGTGCAAACTCAAGCTGGCTCTTTTGACGTCACAGGCAAGAATTGAGGCCCTAAAGGAGGAGCTGAAATCCACCAAGTCAAAAATCGCTCTGCACCTGCGTGAATACCAGGACCTTCTGAACATGAAGATGGCTCTGGAGATTGAGATCACAACTTACAGGTGAGGTACCACTCAGGTGGTGCCAGGTTTAGTGCAATGTATTTAGATAGGATAATGTAGAGCATGTAAATAACCTTTAGAAGAGTGAATTTGTGGTAATGTCATATTCTTGATTCTGATCCATTGATACGGCTTTTCTCTGTTTCGATAGGAAGCTGATTGAGGGTGAGGACTTGCGACTCACAACCATGGTTGGGAACATGTCCATAATGAGTAGCAGCTCGAGCTCCATGAGCGCTGGGATGAGTGTGGGCATGGCTAGAGGCATTGGACCTGGAGGCAGTGGTGGAGGCATGGGTGGAGGAATGGGTGGAGCTGGAGGCTTAGGTGGAGGGATGGGTGCAGGAGGCATGGGAGCTGGAGGCATGGGTGCAGGAAGCAATGGCCCTGGAGGCAGGGGTGGAGCTGGAATCATGGGTGGTGGAGGAATGGGAGCTGGAGGAATTGGAGCCAAAGGCGTGGGTGCTGGAGGCGTGGGTGCTGGAGGCCTAGGAGCTGGAAGCACAGGTGCTGGAAGAATGGGTGGAGGAATTGGTGCTATAGGCAATGGTGCCAAAGGCATGGGTGCTGGAGCAATGGGTCCTGGAGGCAATGGTGGAAGCATGGGAAAAGGTGCAGGTGAACATGGGTACGGCGCCTCCATGGAGTACTCCCACGAGGAGCAGGCAGTGGAGATGACTGAGAGGAGGACGGTGCTCATCAGGTAAAAGTAACCTGCACTTAAACAATAATGAGAGTAATGTAGGCTTAACATTGACCATTGTTAGGACAGAACATTGTTAGGTCAGAATGTTTAACACAGTTTAACACAGAGGAGAAAACATTTTCTTCACATTGTGTCTTTGTAAAGAAACTTATTCAACAAGTTCATTTTTTAATTTCCCTTAGAACAGTTAAATCAGAGGATGAGACACTGGAAAGCGACACAACGGAGCAAACCTACATAATCTCTGGTGCTGCCGATGACTCGGACGAGGAATAGGCGTGAATGACCATGTGACCTCCTCTCACCCCTTAACCCCTCACGCCCCTGGAGCTTTGCACTGACGGCTCATGTCTGGTCTCTGACCTTTGACCAAGACATGAGACCATGAATGACCCTGCAACCTAGTCAAGTAGTACCCTTTTGGCTCTTGTGATGTGCCTTTGAACCACATATTCAGAACCTCTGTGTGCATTACACAGCTACTCAACAAGCAGCAAATAAAGCTCTCAGCAATCAATTCCTGCTGTGTCTGCTGTTTCTTTCATTGCATTATGTCTAGTTTGGTTTAGTTATTAGGCTACATAATGTTTTTGTGCACGATGAATCATAGAAAATGTTATCCTGAAACACATTTCCATATAAGTTTTTGTGACATCACCCTAAGGCACAATGAAAACCACAATCAATATGGTACCATGGAGAGGTTAAATTACACACATTCCATGTTACACAAATTCACACTCGTTCTCCCACTCACATTGAATATATGAGGTGGTCCTTGCTCTGCACACTAGGCCTACAGGTTGTATGAGCGTGTGGAGGGGTAGGGTGCAATAGAGCAAAAAGAGAGTGAAGGAGAGGTAAAGTGAGGAATGAGTGAAGAGTCACCTGAGGGGTCCTTCACCCTGACATCCTCTCGAGGGGCCATCATACAGCTTCGGTCTTGCAGCGAAGCGATGGCACACAGGCGTTCCATGTCCCCATTCCATCCATATCCACACCTTTTCTATCTACCACTGATCGGTAGTGATTGGGTCTCGTCAGCACATGCCAAACACAGTCCGCGTCCCATGATGGAGAGGACCAACAGCACAGAGGACATGAGGCAGATCGGAGCATCTAAAGGTCATGCAACACCAATCCACACAACTGAGATTAGAATACCGGTAGTACTATATCCGAATAGTATCATGATTCTAGTCATATATGCGAATGCACCTGCGCTCTCGTGTTATTGAATTGAATTGTCGCATCAGTGGATCTGGAAGACCTCACTCACCTACTATTAGTTGTGTTCAAGATAAACTGAGGCCCATTGCTGATTTGGCTACAGGCCTACATTGACAGGGAGTGTTTTGACATTGCCATTCCCCGAAGCCTATAAAATATACATGTGGGAGTGAAGGAAAAGAAACACTTGCTGCTGTTTTTGGATAATAAAGAGTATTTTGCCACGAATTTAGGTCAAATACAAAGGAGAAAAATATGTAAAATGTTGAAGATTTTTGAGAAGGTGATAAGGTTTTCAGGCCTATGGGTATAGAAGACAATCTATAATATATGGTGTTTACCTCTCAGTGCATCTCTCTCATTCTGTTTCTCTGCAGAAAAATATACATTAGATAAAAAATATACCAATTATCTGAAGAACAAGGCCTGTGGTAGCTGAGGTCAATTGATACTCAGCTATGTTCTCTCAATGTGATGTATTTTATGACGCCGTTTGTGAATGTAGTGACTTGTAATCATGAACGAAAATATGTAGCATTTTTGGATGACTTAGGGGAGGGTCTAATTGTATTTATATTTTTGTAAATACAATTTTAGAGTTGGGGGTATGTTACTTAATATGTAATCAAGCGCAAAGAAAAACCTGCTGGGTCTATAGTAAGATGCAAATGCATTTGTAAAATACGAATGTAGGCTATGTGTAGGCTATAGGTTACAATCCAGCTCAAATCATTTTAATGCAATTATCCGGATGATTCAGGAGCATGCACGAGATAATGTAGGCATATATCGAATTAATAAATAGCCGCCTATGTCCCTGGGTCATCATTTCCACAAGCTCATCCCATCGAAACACGGGCGCAATTAATATCCAGTATACAGGAATCTCACTCTCTTGCCGTTTCTCGGTAGAAGCGCACGGGAGATTATTTGAACCTAGAACTGTCAATCCCGCGCTCTAATGAGGAAGAGCCAGACAGACGTTCTCTCGACTTTGATTGGCCTTGATTCATGTCATTAGATTATATTTCGTTCACTACTTAATGTGCATTCAACCTAAAGGAGACTCGGATCTTGTAGGACTACTTGCGAAATAGAAAAACAGCGAACAATAGCCTTCATCAAAATGATGGGATGCAGTGTATTATCGATATAATTAAGACATAAGAAAGAGCCAGGGGCCTGCGAGTGACCTCTGCGTCGAGATGCGTTGATGTGGCGCAGGCACAAACCGGAGCTAGCCATGGTTCTGTCAAGCACATTCCATCGTCTGCTGAAAATCGAACATATTAAACAGGCAGAATATATATTGAACAAAAATATAAACTCAACATGTATAGTGTTGGTCCCATGTTATCTGAGCGGATGTTATCTGAGCTTAAATATTTTCCATATGCACAAAAAGCTTATTTCTCAAAAATGTTGTGCTCAAATATGTTTACATCCCTGTTAGAGAGCATTTGTCTTTTGCCAAGATAATCCATCCACCTGACAGGTGTGGCATATCAAGAAACTGATCATTACACAGGTGTACCTTGTGCTGGGGACAATAAAAGGCCACTCTAAAATGTGCACGATGCCACAGATGCCTCAAAATTTGAGGGAGCGTGCTTGGCATGCTGACTGCAGGAATGTTCACCAGAGTTGTTGCCAGAGAATTTAATGTTAATTTCTCTACCATAAGCCAAACCGTCGTTTTAGAGAATTTGGCAGTACATCCAACCCGCCTCACAACCACAGATCACGTGTATGGCGACGTGTGGGAGAGCGGTTTGATGATGTCAAAGGCGGTGGGGATATGGTATGGGCAGGCATAAACTACGGACAACGAACACAACTGCATTGTATCGATGGCAATTTGAATGCACAGAGATACCCTGACGAGATCCTGAGGCCCAATGTCGTGCCATTCATCCATCTCCATCACCTCATATGTTTCACCATGAAACATGGTCGCATGGTGCAAGGATCTGAACACAATTCCTCGAAGCTGAAAATGTACCAGTTCTTCCATGGCCTGCATACTTACCAGGCAGGTCACCATTGAGCATGTATGAGATGCTCTGGATTGACGTTTAAGACAACCTGTTCCAGTGCCCGCCAATATGCAGCAATTTCGCACAGCTATTGAAGAGGAATTTGACAACATTCCACAGGCAATAATCAAGAACCTGATCAACTCTATGCGAAGGAGCTGTGTAGCACTGCATGAGGCAAATGGTGGTCACACCAGATACTGACTGGTTTTCTGATCCACGCCCCTACCCTTTTAAAGGTTTCTGTGACCACACAGATGCATATCTGTATTCCCATTCACGTGAAATCCATAGATTAAGGCCTAATGAATTTATTTCAATTGACTGATTTCCTTATATGAACTATAACTCAGTAAAATCTTTTAAATTGTTGCATGTTGTTTTTATAGCTTTGTTCAGTATAAATAGCATAAAATAAATATTAGTCCACTAACAAACAGTTATTGTGTAGAATGGCAATGAAAACGTAGACTAAATCTAGTCAATTGAAGTAGCCTATACGTATGCAAAGTTCCTGCACTAACTTTGTTATAGGCCTATAAATCATGCTCTTGGAATAAAGTCCCCCGAATTTGACCGGCTTTGAGAAATGTCTGAAAAGTATAAAAATAAAAGCAAAAGCACTTTGACATTTATCGAATTTCTCTGAAGTAGACAAAATACTTGAAGTATCCTAAAATTAGGCCTTGTTACATCCCTTATATTGACACATGCATGTTCAACTGAAATATATAATATTCTATGTAGGCCTAATGCATTTAATAAAGAAAAGGTAAGCTATATTGACGTTGATCAAAATGTAGCCTAGTTGTTACTCGAGCAAGGAAGATCGTCCTCATTGTGAATGAAAAATAAATATCCCACTTATATTTGTGTAAATACTCATATTTCTCCCCAAATGATGCCTTAACAATTGACTTCATGGATTTTTCTATTGATTAATTAATTTAGGCTATAAGCTTGACAAGACACAACATAAAAACGATTGTTAATAGTCCTGTACGATAAATTAAGAAATTCATGTCAGTTAAATCAGTCAAATGTAGGCCTATGCAAACTAAACTAACAATTAGGCCTATGAGAATACAATAATAACATATAATATCTGTAGGCTACTGAAACGCACGTTCCTTGTTGATTTACAGTTCCAAGAATATATGGTACTATTTTGACTTCCTCTATACCTTCATTGAGAGCCTTTAGTATTTCCTCAATAAGAAAATCTTGAAAATATATACATGGAAACATACTATTTTCCTAATATAATTTGTGGTGTTATTTTTTTTATTAGCAGATTTTTTTAATTCATGTGTTTTAGTCCTACCTTTGATAAGCAGCCCATGTCTAATTCAAATGATTTACATATAGTGCATGCGAGAAGCAAGAAGGCTAAAACACGCATTACACATCATGCATCCAGCGAAAAACGTGCATACGCAACATAGGCAATTCCACACAAAACATTCAAAAATGCCACAAAATATTTCGTAATTATTGCCTAAACATAAAGCTCTGAGTGCGCTGGAAGGACAAACGTTTGACTTCTTTGAAACCTGTGAATTTCTGTCATTTTTGAATGTTTTAAGTGCCTTAATCCCAATTAGGGGCGGCTGACACGCCGCGCTATTCATCTCGAACGCTCCCTGAATACATTTGCCTCGGAATGAACTTCACAAATAGAGCTCGTGCTAAATTCGCTCGACAGCAGAGAAAATCGAATAGAGTGACAGTTTCATTCTGAGGCGGTCGAGTGAGAAAAGGTATGAATTTATAAGGTACACCGAAACAAATTTTCAATTCAAACAACTTTACACCCCATTATCCGGGTCTCCTCAACCGAGACAAGTGAGTTAAAGTCAGGGGAATGTGGTTCAAAACCCGGCGCAAACTTCGTTGAGTATATTGAATGCTGAAATGGAGCAGCCCTCCTCTAAAAAGGGAGCATTTAAAAATGAGAGCACGCATGAACAGCGTCGAATCAGTTGCCACTTATTTCGCCACTCTTTAACGCGATTTTGAATATTAGTCTGGTTTAAAATCCGAGTCAGTATGTCCCGCATCACCTATCTGCAAAGCAACTGGTCCACCCTTTGTGCAGCATGCATTTTCCACGTTTTAGATGGAAAAGTAAATTTAAATAAAGCCTGTGGAATTTCCTAAAAGTGAAAAACATAATCATGGTAATATTATCATTAAAAGGGATAGGCTATGTCTGAAGTGTGAAATTATTAAAGGAAATACGTTGCTCTTTGGGTCTCATTCTTTAAGGCATGCTCTTTATGAAAATGCACTTGTTCCTCCAGTGGACCTGGCTATAGTCCATGCCAGAGGTGTCCTGCCCATAGGGGCCACAGGGGCACGTGCCCCCTCCGATTTGTTCTGTTTAAACATTACAAATAAATAAATAAATGAATATATATATATATTTTGGATTTGGATACAACTACCCATTCAAGGGTTTTTCTTTATTTTTACTATTTCTTCTACATTTTAAATTAATAGTAAAGATAGCAAAACTATAAAATAACACATATGGAATCATGTAGTAACCAAAAAAGTGTTAAACAAATCAAAATATAGTTTCGATTATTCAAAGTAGCCACCCTTTGCATTGATGATAGCTTTGCACACTCTTGGCCTTCTCTCAACCAGCTTCGCCTGGAATGCTTTTCCAACAGTCTTGAAGGAGTTCCCACATATGCTGAGCACTTGTTGGCTGCTTTTCCTTCACTCTGCGGTCCAACTCATCCCAAACCATCTCAATTTGGTTGAGGTCAGGTGATTGTGGAGGCCAGGTCATGTGATGCAGCATTCCATCACTCCCCTGCTTGGTATAATAGCCCTTACACAGTCTGGAGGTGTGTTGGGTCATTGTCCAGTTGAAAAACAAATGATAGTCCCACTAAGCTCAAATCAGATGGGATGGTGTATCACTGCAGATTGCTGTGGTAGCCATGCTGGTTAAGTGTGCCTTGAATTCTAAATAAATCTCTGTGTCACCAGTAAAGCACCCCCATATCATCACACCTCCTCCTCCATGCTTCACGTTGGGAACCACACATGCGGAGATCATCTGTTTACCTACTCTGCGTCTCACAAAGACACGGCGGCTGGAACGAGAAATCTCAAATTTGGACTCATCAGACCAAAGGACAGATTTCCACCGGCCTAATGTCCATTGCTCGTGTTTATTGGCCCAAGCAAGTCTCTTCTTCTTGTTGGTGTCCTTTAGTAGTGATTTCTTTGCAGCGCTTCGACCACGAAGGCCTGATTCACGCAGTCTCCTCTGAACAGTTGATGTTGAGATGTTTCTGTTACTTGAACTCTGTGAAGCATTTATTTGGGCTGCAATTTCTGAGGTTGGTAACTCTAATGAACTTATCCTCTGCACTCTAATGAACTTATCCTCTCTAACTCTAAGTATTCCTTTCCTGTGGCGGTGCTCATTAGAGACACTTTCATCATAGCGCTTGATTGATTTTGCGACTGCACTGTAAGAAACTTTCAAAGTTCTTGAAACTTTCCATATTGACTGACCTTTATGTCTGAAAGTAATGATAGACTGTCATTTCTCTTTGCTTATTTGAGCTGTTCTTGCCATAATATGGACTAGGTATTTTACCAAATATGGTTATCTTCTCTATACCAACCCTACCTTGTCACAACACAACTGATTGGCTCTAACACATTAAGAACAAAAGAAAGTCCACTATTTAACTTATAACAAGGCACACCTGTTAATTGAATGCAGTCCAGGTGACTTCCTCAAGAAGCTGGTTGAGAGAATACCAAGAGTGTGCAAAGCTGTCATCAAGGCAAGAGGTGACTACTTTGAACAATCTGAAATATAAAATATATTTTGATTTGTTTAACACTTTTTTGGGTTATCTACATGATTCTATATGTGTCATTTAATAGTTTTGATGTCTTCAGTATTATTCTACAATGTAGAAAGTAGTAAAAATAAAGAAAAACTCTAGAATGATTAGGTGTGTCCACACTTTGACTGGTACTGTATATATATATATTTATATATATGTAATTTTACTAGCCACCTAGCAATTTTATGAAGTTGGCCTTAGCTAGCCCAGATAGGTTCCCAAGGTTGGAAGACTTTGGTAAAGCAACCAATTACTAAATGTTCTGAATAAACAAGTTGTTAATTGAAAGCTAATTGAAAGCTGTTAAATGAAAGCTGTTAAGTAGATTTCAATATTTTACCCAGATTTTTAGCAGAGATGCAGATAACCATATTTTGTTTCTCAAGAGGTATGCTTAGATATGAAGAAGAATTAAGCATAATTATTATGGCTCTAGATTGCAGGAAAATGTGTTTCAGGTGTTTGAAAATGCAAAAATCTCCACTTTATAGATGAGGCCTAGCCCTCCTTCGAACCACCCCCCAGCCAATCCTCACATACTTAAATTGTGCCCCCTCAGATTTTTGTGGTGCGTGACACTCCTGGTCCATGCTACACAAAAAATGAAGGGGGGAAAAGTACCAGAATGACACTATATTTCACAAAATGTCATTATGTCAGTTAGCCGAACATGGGGCCAATAATGTGACACTGATGATGGTATGAAGTATGAAACTTTGTCTTGTCTTTGCACTTGATCACACTGAACATGCTAACGTAAAAGCAATAAGCATCAAAGAGACAATCTAAATGAAGGTTAAATAACAAAATATAATAATCATTGTGCTTAAGATGCAATGCTACCCCCTCTACCCAACACATGATTATACATGGGGAAAAAATTACCTACCAGGCTAAGTTTAAATGGAACAATGATTTGATCATTTGAAAAGGCCTGAGCTAAGTTTATGGTCTACTTATTTTCCCTGGGAGCCCGGTGGGACTGAAATGATATTGTAACCGGTCCAGAAGAATGTGTGTTGAACCCTTGGCACTCTCGGGTAGTTAAGGAGCATGAATTGAGTTCCCTGGTGGGGCATTGGTCCCCGTAACTGCGCTGCTTTACACACTGGTTATCACTCTACATTCATGGCTCATTAATTAAGGGCCAACTTGTTAAATCAAAACCCCACATTACGATGGGATTGTAAAATTGAAGTGCTGGCACTCTAATCTGGAGGTCCAGGGCAAAGCAAAATAGGCCAACTCCTATAAAAACGTCTCCCTCCGCTCAAATTCCAATTATTCAGTGGTCGTTATTTAAAATCATTAAAGAGATGCGAAGTTCATTAAGAGAGTAAGGTTTTGTGGAATATTGTGATTGACTCCGCAATACTGTTCTCGAATAAAGCTGAGACCATGTAATTAATGTGTCGTTTAAAAAGAGGAGGACAATACCGCCTGTCAAGCTATTTAATTTCATTTAATTTTCCATCCCATTTGTTTCGAACACTGCTTTCACTTCTGACACCTCGCCTTTGACTGTTCACTGTGCTTCAGTGCGCGCATTGGAATGGGATTCACCCTTACTTTTCGAGGGTTAGCAAACAGAAAGGAAATGTCTCCCGTTCCCCCTCTGAGAATAATTAATTTCACTTTGAGAACTTCGACGTTGAGCCACAGGATGCGAATGAGAATCGGCCCGACTGGTGTGAGAGATTTGGAGGCCGGACCCGTTATTCCCTGGTGGATGGGAACCATTCACAAATGGCAACATTAATAAATAACCCTCCGCACAGCCGGACTTTGCATACGCCTATTGATGAAATTGTTCGCGTGTCGTTCACGCTCGTTGACTCGTGAAGCTGGGAGAAGAGAAGCCTTACAGAATGGAGCAGTGGGATACCTTTACGTGGCTAGAGAGAGACCCCATCTCCACCCCCCTCAATTATGGCGCAGTGTCATCCCAGAGTCGCCAGGGCAGAGGTTAGCAGGACATGTTCATGGCCTGAATTTATCGCCCACAGGTTATTGTTCTCACTATCTCGCCCTCTGTTGAGACTTCCACGACAGATGATCAAGGGATCAATCGCAGTTTTAAAACCTGCGGTGAAAAAGCGACTGGAGGTTTATTAAACTTTTTTTTGAGATCACATAACTTGACTTTGTGATATTAAGTATACATGTCGTCTATGGAATTTAGACTGTACAAAATACTGAGTAGGCCTATACCCAGCCTAGTATACTAGTATTTCATAATATAGGCATGCCTATTGTAGCTTATAAGTAGAACTAGTGAAGTTTTCCCACGTAAAACAATGAAAGTTAATTTAGAGGATTTACAAATAGTAGCCTAAGAAAAACACAGCATAAATAAATGGTTTATTGCCTAATGTATTGATTCGTATTTGAATGTATCAATAAAAAGAAAACAAAATGGAAGTTTATAACAAACATATACATTATGATATAATAATGTAAAATATAAAATATGCTCTTAAAATATCAGGGCTCACTTGAAAAAGAGATACCAGTCTCAACGTAATTTCCCTGCTTAAATAAAGGATGAATAAAAAAACCAAAAAAAAACATATTGAAATAAGATTTATTTGAAATTAATTATTGTATGAAATTTAAATGATCAAACTCAAAACTGCGGCCACTTAAAGTTAAAGTTATGAAGGTCTCTATTGTGCCATGTCACATCTGAATTAAAACGTCTGGAGTGAATTCGTGACAAGAAAACCACAAGTGTGAAATGATAAGATGGTGGTTATTTTGAAAGCTGTTGCTATTTTTCTGGTGGTTCTGGTACCTGCCCGATCTCAACCCGGCACACGCCGGGAGTCAATAGAAGTTAACAAGTCTTCCAAGCATTCCTGCTCCTTTTGTTAAACTAGGGACACACAATGCAGCCAAACGGAGATAATAAAGTGCTTTGAAGTATATAAACCCAAAATAACGCAGCCAAGTAGATTTAAAGTAGTGACTGATTTCCAAAAACTGGTTTGTAAAGGAACAATAAAAAGGGGAGAATTTATGGAGAAATTATACAGTGGATTTGTCAGTTAAAATATCGGAGCTGTCTGGGGTACAAAGCCACATGCTGAGGATTAATGGTCGCTCCAGACCTTTGATTCTGCACTCTTTTTTCTTTGCCCTTGACAAATTGGATTTTGGGGATGGGAAGGTCGCCTGGCCCATTGTCTGATGGCTGTTTTTCAGCAATTCATTATGTGCAAGGGTGAGGGAAAGTCTCCATGTGACCATCTCAGCCCGTTTTCTCCCCACAGCTGCCGAAAGAGGCAAACTCTCTCACACCGCGCGCATACTGCTCGCCCTTGCGCGTTAATGTGTCGAGGGGGTACCTTGCTGCTCCATTAGAAAAGCCGGATCACATACGCCACCGCATCACTTTGCGGGCGGAGATTGGCCTGTCCTCATCTCTCTGACTCCTTCTTGTCTCAATCAGTCACTGCGTGGTCTTCATGGTTCTCAAACCACTGCACGCAGAGCCAGCCATGCAAGCAACTCGGGCATCCACTATCAGTGTGTTTGCAGACTGCAGCATCCCGGCCGGCCTGCGGATAGGACCGGTGCAGGGTATCTTCAAACTAGGGAAATACGTTACTGATCGCAAAGAGGTCGTCACCAAGAAAAAGGTAAGCACAGTTTTTATTATGGCATGAAATAAGATTTATTCCTAATTATTTCTATCTGCAACAATTCATTTTTTACAATTCTACTTTTTGTAGGATGATTATTTGCAGACTTCAGAATTGAATTACAAACTAACGGAATAAAAAAATGTAATTCTCCTATTTTAATGACAAATCATTCCATTATCATCATTATCACCTTTAGGCCTATATTCATACTCAAATTATTATTTATGTATAAGACTGATATGAATAATGGATGCATTTCGAAAACATTATTTTCTTTATATAGGACCTACATTTAATTATCAGGGCAGGTAAAGGGGACACAGTGATCTTTTAAAAAAAACATTTTTGAACCAGACCTGTCATAGTTCATTGGGCCTTCGGTTATTAATTGGCTCGTGCTGTCAGGTTGGAAATAATTGAGTAATATTAGTGGGACGACTTGTCACTCTGTGCCTTTACTTAACCGCCCTAATAGGGCGACCTGGGGTGCTATGTGAGATTTCATTTCCTCGCCCACTTTAAATTTCACAGGCTAGTAGGCAAGTTATTCAAATGAACAATTTAATTTTTATGCACTCCGGCCATGGAAAGATGCTAAGTCATAGAACACAGCCTCGAGTTATAAAATAAGAACATGGATAAGAAATACTAAAATATAGCCTATAGAAATGTATTGAACATCTAAAATAACATTATTGCAACATATTGTTATTAATACAATATGGAACTACCAGAAATGGAGGCAATTTCTATTTTAATGTTTTTTCATTGATTTAACATAATTGTTTTATACAGGCTAATTGTTTATTGGTGAATTTATGGTCCTTAACAAACCAATAGATAAGTACCCTACATTATAACTGCATTTTAAGATAGGAAAAGGCCTACACCCTGCTGTCGTAGTTTGTGATTGATGCGGCTAAATGCATCGCCCTGGGCTTCATGTGATGCATCAGGTGCAATCTCCGTGTCAAATGTCACGCTTCATTCTTTAATTTGCTTGAACAGTTTAGAAACCCATTGACACTTCTCAAATTCGTTTCCCATATCAACTCAATTATGTGTCATTCTCCCTGGTAAATTATCACCGCCGGTTAACATCGCGGATAAAGACGCGTTAAACGCATTGGCACACCTCAAGGTAAGCCTGTCATTTAGCCATTGGGCATAATAACAATCATATTTTCAAATAATTAATTCAATATTTCATAAACCAATATTTCTAAAACTAAATCCTTGAATATTTACATGTGCTAAGCCTATAAGAAAAGAAACACCAAGTTATTTTAGTGCTCCAATTGCAGTCAAGCGTGACGTCGCAACGTCAAATATGCAACTCTGTTTATGATTTATTCATAAACTATTATAAGCTGCAGCTGCCGGCCTTTTAGTGAGCTGTGATTTTATCGCATGTTAGGCCTTATTAGCATCATTTCTAACGTTGAACCATCCATGTTGTGGATCTAGATTCGGCTGCTGAGGGGGGAAATCGTGGATGAATCAGGTTGCCCTGTGCCAGACTGGATTGGGTGTATCCGGGCAGCCAGAAACAGTCAAGAACAGAACTTGGAGGCTGTCTCAGATCTACCTGGTGGGCAGGTCAGTAGTGTGTTTTATTTACAATGCATAAAGCTCAAGTCATTTGATAAAATAAAAAAAACTCAAACTGAAACAGTTAGTTGCATGTATCTAACGTTGCCCTTTTACGTTAGATTTTCTATCGTGTGCTGACGGAGATCCCAGCAGGCGAGGAGCTGAGTGTGTGGTACTCCAACACTCTGGCCCAGTGGTACGACATCCCTACCACTGCCACTCCAACACACGACGAGAAAGGTAAGAAAACTGTAGAATGACCCTGTAATATAACCATACAAAACGATGAGAAAAGTAGCCAAAAATAGATGATGGATATTTGTTTGCCGGCTGGCTCAACAAGCTTATGCACGATCGAAATCCACATATATCATTATGTGGTATTGTCCAAACAAAAGTGTTAATAGAAATGGATTAGGCTACAGTATAGGCCTGATGATGCTGCTTACTGGAATTGACATTTTGTGAGTTCCATCATTGCACAGTTAAGTGACTGTCGAAACCTTGGCGTCCAGCTATTTTATAATCAATTTCTGTGGAAAGGTTGTAGTCCTATATTTTCACGGTCGACAAATGTGCATCCCCAGAGCATACATTTCGATTCCGGGGTCATTTGATGGTTTTATTTACATTAAAAGTTAAATGGTCTTGTTAACTAAATAGGCTTGACAGAATTTCATGTTAAACAATTCAATGATAAAATAAAAATGTGTAAAACAGCCAGCAATAGGCCTAAACACCACCTACTAGGCTTCGTTGTGCTAGTGTAATAAACAGAAAATAACAATAATAATAATAACGCCCCCCCCCCCCCAAAAAAAAGATTATCTGGATATTCAAACAGTGGCATCGATGCCATGGCTTGTCAAATTAAAGCCTAATCATATGATCACCAGCAAAATAATCCGGTTTTAATCAGATTACACCTAACGGATGCCGCCAACTCAGGAAAATACAATAACTGTGTTTAGATTAAATTATAATGCCTAGACTATATTAGAGTAGCTGCTGCTTTTGCAACAGCTAATTGGGATCCTGATAAAATACAAAATACCAATACCGATCTATTACTGCACTCTTAGAAAAAAAAGGTTCTGGATAGAACGAAAAAGGGTTCTATGGTTGTTGCATATATGATACCCCTTAAGGGATTCTATATAGAACCTTTAGGGATGCCACTAATGAACCCTATTTGGTTCTATCTATAATATGTTTGTGTGTGTAATTACTCTGTCTGAGAAAAATAGGGCATGAGAAATGGAGGGCCTGACAATCATTTTCAAGATATAGCCTACCAAAATTATATTCGACTGTTACACTAATTACAGTGACAGGCACATGGAATAAACCCGCAATTTAAAAACAGGGATAGGCGTGTTTTAACAACCTCAAAGCAGACGATAGTAATTCATGGGGGGACAGAGGTTAACAAATGTCATCGCCTCATTAATATTAATGTATTCAAAAGAAAATTCATTCAAAAAAGGTACTTTACGGTAAATTAGCTGGCTACATAAGGTATTGTTGCCTAATGAATGCTAACTTTTATGTGGGATGTATATTGCCCTGATTTGTGGCGAAGCACTTTCTGCTGCTCTCTGGCCAATACACCGTGCGCTCCTTGACATACGCGTCCTATTATTTGGCGTTAACAGATGGGCCAGCCTTATTGTCTATGGCGATTTGCGATTTCAAGCAACAGCTGCTGTCACTTCTACGGGAAAGAGCACAGAGAAAGTCCCCCTATTCAACGTATTGGTTTCGGAGCGACAGATTGGACGGGGCGTTTGCTCTTTTGATGGCGATGATAAACAACAGCCCTATAAGGATTACAAAATCATTACATCTATATAATTGACCTCCTATTGTTCAACTTGTGTCATTGCTCACTTTGATGAGGTGGATAGGGTTAATATACTCTGTCGCCTATTCAAAACCTGAATCCCATTGGAAACGTGTAGATTCATCTCAAGGGATTTATCCAAAACATTTAAATAGGAAACGGAAAAGATTTGCATGTGGCACAAAATAACAGTAGAGTTTGAGGTTACTCTAATAGGCCACTGGGAGCATCTGCAGATGGAACATCAGCCATAAAGCACCCAATAATAGGCATCTACACTTACAAAGCAATAGATAGAAATGTGTAGTAACACAAATGTTCAAGATTGAACGTGCTTTATTGACAGAAGTGGGGAGAATAACGAATATCGAGACCCATCGCTATTAACATCATGTCTCTCTGCTTCTCTACAGGTGAAGAACGCTACATTTGCTGGTACTGCTGGAGAATATTCAAATATCCCAACACACTCAAGGCCCACGTCCATTTCCACTGCGCTTTGAGCAACGGGCGGGGCTTTGTGAACAGCGAGCAGGCCAGGAGCACAGACAGCTTCAGCAGGTCACCCAAATCCGGGGACATTCCCAACACCTCGGCCTCGCCCAGGAACGGCCACAACACCTCCACCTCAGACTCTGTCAGACGGACCGTGTCTTCCTCACCCTTCCTCAACAAAGCGGGGGTAGCAAAGAAACCCAGCTCTGAGGAGCAGGACAGAGCACTTGACATGAGCGTTACCTCAGCCAGAAACCACGGACATCTCATGGGCCTTGGCGCAACGTCTTCAATGTTGAGCAACATGGGGTTCCACCCAGGCGTGCGCTCTGCATTCAAGCCCATGGGCCAATCCAAGGTCCCCGCGGCTGACGTCTACAGAGAGGAAACTAATGGGAAGCATAATGGACTAGGCTTCAGCAAACTCCTGGGGAACATGAAATCGACGCGAGCCTTGAATGAACCTTTAACCGGAAGCCATCCCTCCAAGTGCGTCCATCCATTAGATTCCACATCTCCCGTGGTCCCGTGCGCAAACGCCGTCAGGGGTTTTCCGTTAATACCTAATTTCGAGGAGACATCGGCTTTCAAGCACGTGGAGAGCCGGATGAACTCTGGACTGTCCCCCTCGCGTTACTCTCAGATGTCCTCTGGATTCCAAATTGAGAGGTTTTCTCTGCCTCAGTTCGATGGCGTCAAGCCATATAATGGAGATTGCAATATCCCCCTCATGCCATTCACCGTGTACAATGGCGAGTTGCTTTATAGTTCACCCTACTACCCACTGAAATTCCATTTTAGCAATCTCCTAAAATACCCGGAGTCTATGTCCTACTTTGGCGCACCTGCACTCAACCAAGACCTGGGTTCAATAACCAACATTGACAGGGAGATAGCCATGCACACTCAACAGTTGTCTGAAATAGCCGTCGAAAAGAACCGAGCCAGGCTCGACTCTATGCCCACTGCTAACACAGGCTCAGGGAAGCTCAAAAAGGGACACTTATGTCTTTACTGTGGTAAACTGTACTCTCGGAAATACGGACTCAAGATCCACATGAGAACTCACACAGGGTACAAACCACTGAAGTGCAAAGTTTGTTTTCGGCCCTTCGGTGACCCCAGCAACCTGAATAAGCACATCCGTCTGCACGCGGAGGGGAACACTCCGTACAGGTGCGAGTTCTGTGGCAAGGTACTGGTGCGCCGGAGGGATTTGGAGCGTCATGTCAAATCAAGGCACCCTGGACAAACAATAAAAAAAGCTGAGGACAAAACCGAGGGCATATTCGAGGATCAAGAGCAAAAGAGCGACAATGACAGTGACGTAGATGTATGCTTCACCGATGATCAGAGCGACCAAGAATCCAGTAAAATAGATGATTAATTGAGATTTTGACACATATAGGGGCTATGGCAAAGACGGCACAATGTTTTGTGAAATGGTTACAGGTTACCTGTACAGATTTCTGTGTAATTTATGTTTTCCCAAGGAACGAAAGTTATTTATGTATGTTTTAAAGTTATTGAAAATGTAATTGTTTTTTATTTAAAAAAAATCAGATTAGGACTAGACAAGTTTCAAATTACAGCCTTTTCTTTTACAACAATGTCTATTCGTTTCAGATGGAACAAAGTATAGGCAGTATGATTTCAGAATTGTATAATATCACAGCTGATGATAATGCATTTCTTTGTTTATATGCTAATTGGTAGCCAATATGTTTCCCAAATAGAGGCCGGCTGCACTTTAAAACAGTTATGAACAATTCATTGTCAAGCCATGTAGGTCAAGTGTTTAAACACTGAATATCACACTTACTGCTATTTTTTCATTCATTTGAATTACAATAACTTAAATGTTGCACTTTCTTGCTAGGGCATTTAATTGTTTTAGGACAAAGTTGAGAAGGACGGCAAATATTTATAGCAGTTAGTACCAATCCATTATTTAAGGATCTTGTTTATAGTAGAAAATAACATCTGATTTAAAAAGCATCATGTACAAATGTAAGAATATGATATTTCACTGTTCAGTGAAAAAGTGTTGTACGTTTGTTCATAAGTGATATTGTATATTGGCAATATTTTCCTCTTGTTCACTGAGTTGTTCCTTTTTAATAAATGTAATTTAAAACTTTGAAATTGTTTGTAACTTGCTTGATTCAAATATATAGTCTACTCTAAAGCCTACTTGTTTATTAGGCTATCTAATGCACAGAAACAAAATTCCCCTCACTTTTAACTACCATGGTTAGTGCACTAATGAATAATCCGATATTCCACTTGTAGGCCTACATTGTAGACAGGGTTATCATCAGGATGTTAGTCTCTATATTTCCTGTTCTTGTTTTTCAAATGGGGTGTCCTCAATTCCTCAGAGGACGCAATCGCACCCAGACGAAACGCCTGGCTGTGCGCATTACAGTAAACCTGCACTATATCTCACCACTGTAGGGCATGGTGTAGCCATTAAGAAGAATGGTTGGCTAGTCGACGAGCGGTGGGGCGTTTATAAGTAGGCCTACTGGGTTCTTACATTTGTAAACACAATATTATATTTGGTTAAAGAGGTTATCATCATCATCAAAATGGTCTTCAACCAATTAACTGATCCAACAAGTAAGAGATTCAACAAAATCCATGTTAAATTGAAAACAAACAAAAACATGTGGCGTCTGCAACAAGTAGGCTTCTAGATATATACTGGATACATTTTATTAAAATTAAATTGATAAAAAAATCGAAATTTAAATTAGGAAAATTAATAAACATGGTCCGTTTCCAACACATTCATGAATGTATACGAATGTGTGCTGAAATGGCTGCCTGGAAATGAAATGAAATGAAATCAACCTCAATCTTGATAGAGAGCTAAACCTTCGACAACATGCACTATTCACGAAATAATGTCAACTTTCGATATAGAGATAACGAACAGTTTTAACCGTGCAGTGAAAATTGTTCCTTCCTACATTGTGCGTAAAAGTGCATTTTCGGAACGTGTCTTGTTCCATGGAAAGAGCAGATATAATCTTAAAATAACAGGTCAGATTTATGGCCTGTTGTAAAAGGAACATTTAAAACGGCAAAATACGTTTATTTGGGTAAAAGGTGAGATCCAGAAAAGGTTTTAAGAACAAAAATATTGATGCATTTGAGACGCAGATAGTTCTAAAATAGTATAAAATTAATAACACGCATTAAAAAATCTATAAAACAAACCCCTCTTATTTGGTTTTCCCAATTTGAAACAAAAGCCTATCAGACTTTTTTAACGACTCCCGCTGTCTACTTTTTCCTTTGCTAAAGGGCTCTGGGTCTCGTTTACTAGTTGCGATGTAATTTAAGCATTATGATGATCGTACCAGATTAATAACTATTTACAGCCAACTTTTTAAGCGTTTCCCAAACAAGCATGCAGAGAGAAGGTTCGCCAAGTGCGTCGCTAGAGTCGATACTGATAGAATCGAAAGAAAAGCAGCGCTGTTCTCAAATCAGCTTTCTCCATTGAAACCTCAACATTATAACTATTCCACAATACTGACGACGGATCAGCTCCTAGAGAGATATTACCACCTATGGCTGCAAATAGGCTATTGAGGTGCTTATCATTATGTCATATTTGGTGTAGGCCTGATTCTCCTGTCTTATCTGGTGTCCTGTGTTATCTTAGGTATGCTCCCTCTATGCCCCCCCCCTCACAGAGGACCTTTAGGACCTTTGCCATGCCTCAGGACTACCTGACCTGATGACTCCTGGCTGTGCTAGAAGGGTGCAATTGCTGCCAGCTATTCAGGGTGTTTCTGCACGTGGGCATTCCTGCATCTACAGGAATGTATGGTTCTATTGGTCTAGCTAGGACAGGTGGGGGCACCTAGTAGGTGCAGTAGGTGGCGTTAATGCACAATAATGTTGGATGCCAGCCGCTGATAAACCCCACAGAAGAAGGGGCGGTGGTGATCATGGTAGCTAGCTAGCTTTACACCGGTAGACAGTGTCCTTTGTCTCTGCCTGTCGGAACTGTTTTCCCGCAGTTCTGTTAACGATGGCAAGGGCAGGTTTTCGGCAGGAGAGAGCGAAGGACATTGTGCTATAGCTTAGTCAACTAGTCCGGTACACAGTAGGCATAGGGTGTCCCTAACTAGCAAGCTGGCTAGTTAGCTAACACACAATTTCACCCCAGCCTCCGGTGATCTGGTCACCGGTCATTCTACCCTGTCCCGGACTTGCTGTTCCCCCCCCCCCCCTCTCGCTCATCTGCTGTCTCGACCTCTAAATACTCGGCTATGAAAAGCCAACTGAAATTTACTCCTGAGGTGCTGACCTGTTGCACCCACTATAACCATTGTGATTATTATTTGACCCTGCTGGTCATCGATCAACGTTTGAACATCTTGAAGGACGATCTGGCCTTAAAGGCCATGTACTCTTATCTCCACCAGGCACAGCCAGAAGAGGACTGGCCACCCCTCAGAGCCTGGTTCCTCTCTAGGTTTCTTCCAAGGTTCCAGCCTTTCTAGGGAGTTTTTCCTGGCCGCCGTGCCTCTACATCTGCATTGCTTGCTCTCTGAGGTTTGATGCTCGGTTTCTGTATGAGAACTTTTTGCGAAATGCTGATGTAAAAAGGACTTTATAAATACATTTGATTGATTGATTATGCCTACCCAATAATAATGTACTGAATCACAGATCGGGCACATCACTGCGCACGTTATCACACATCATGAAACACAAAAAAATGGACAGTAGCCTAGTCACAAAATAGAACTCAATTGATTGAACATGAAATTGATTTCAATATGATTTAAATAGCCTATATAGGTCCATGTAGTCTGTGTATATTTTAATGCAGTCATCTCGGTTTTCATTTGAAACATCATTTTATCCTTCATTTGTTTGTACAATTGCAAACACTTTGGCAACTTTGTATTTGTAGGCCTAGTGCACTTCGTTCTGAAGTTATCGTCAGTCAGTCAGACAGATAGCCTACCTGCGTTGAGCAGCCAAAGTGCATCATTAGATCATTTTTGGCCCTTCCGCTTCACTTTATTCACAGAAGACCTCTACTAAACAGCCTAAACATCTTGATTCTAAGTTTAGCAGAGATCTTCTGTGAATGAAGTGAAGTAGAATGGCCAAAAATAATCTAATGATGCACTTTGGCTGCTCAACGCAGGTAGGCTAACTTCAGAACGAAGTTGACGACAAATACAAAGTTGCCAAAGTACTTGCAATGATGCACCCAATTTGTGATTTAGTGCATTATTATTGGGTATGCATAATCAGCCACCTCAATATTTGCAGCCATAGGTGGTTGTATCTCTTTAGGAGCTGATCCGTTGTCACTATTGTGGAATAATTATAATGCTAAGGTAAGATATGAGTGATGGCCAATCCGAGAGCGGCATTGCTTTTCTTTTGATCCTATCAGTATCGACACGTGGTCTAACAAAGTACTTAGCAAACGTTCTCTCTACATGCTTGTTTGGGAAACACTCTTAAAAATTTGACTCATAAATAATGATGCAACTGGTACGATTATCGTAATGCTTATGTTCCATCACAACTGGGAAATGAGGCCCTGAGCTATACTGAAGGCAATTATGACGAGGCTCTCTGCTGGTTCCGTTTCTCTGTGATAGATGACGTTTGACTGCCGATTGAGCGCGAGCCTGTGGGAGGAAGCGACTGGATACGAAGTACATTAAGACCGCTCAGATGTCAGCGGCCCTCTCCTGAAGATGAACCACTGCAACCTGGATGCTCTAGTCGGCTGGCCCTCGCTACATATTCGTCGGCAGACCCACTGGCTCCAGGTCATCTATAAGTCTATGCTAGGTAAAACTCCGCCTTTTCTCAGCTCACTGGTCATGATAACAACACCCACCCGTAGCACGCGCTCCAGCAGGTATATCTCACTGGTCATCCCCAAAGCCAACACCTCCTTTGGCCGCCTTTCCTTCCAGTTCTCTGCTGCCAATGACTGGAACGAGTTACAAAAATTGCTGAAGATGGAGACTTATATTTCCCTCAATAACTTTAAACATCAGCTATCGGAGCAGCTCACCGATCGCTGCAGCTGTACATAGTCCATCTGTAAATAGCCCACCCAATCTACCTACCTCATCCCCATATTGTTTTTATTTACTTTTATGCTCTTTTGCACACCAGTATTTCTACTTGCACATCACCATCTGCTCATCTATCACTCCAGTGTTAATTTGCTAAATTGTAATTACTTCGCTACTATGGCCTATGTATTGCCTTACCTCCTCACGCCATTTGCACACACTGTATATAGACTTTCTTTTTTTTCTATTGTGTTATTGACTGTCCATTGTTCATTCCATGTGTAACTCTGGGTTGTTGTTTGTGTCGCACTGCTTTGCTCTATCTTGGCCAGGTCGCAGTTGTAAATGAGAACTTGTTCTCAACTAGCTTACCTGGTTAAATAAAGGTTAAATAAAAAATTATTAAAAAAAGATTGGCACCAAAATAATTGAACAGGGCCACAATAATTGAACAGGGCCTCGTTTCCCAGAGCCTTCGTAGCTGGTGATGGGAAACCGGTGGTTTCTGAAGCCTTTGGGGCTTCCACCAATTGTTCCTGAAAACCGGTTCAATACTCTGAGCTTTTAACACAATGCAAATTAGTGATATCCGCTGGTCAGCAATGAAAAGCAGGGTTTGATGTTCACATAGAAGTTTATTGCACAATATATCATATATCCGTGGCGCAGTGGTTAGTCGCCTATTTTCAGTTAGCTACTGTTACAGGTTCGCACCTTCAACCATGCTTCCCTTTTTTGAAGTGAAAACCATTTTTTTACTGTCAGAAATTGTGAATCTATGACATTATTTAGGATAGAAGCTTATACTTTACTAAATAAAACAAATTGTTTGAACAACAATGTGCATAAAGTGTGGTGTCACTACTTTCAAAATAAAATGCCTTCGGCAGGATTCAACCCCATTCACTGTGGTCTGAGAGTGTTCTTGTCCCTGTCCCCAACTCTACCTGCTAAACTACCAATCAGGTGACACTATATGTCACAAGAGCCTGGGGTGGTGGGTGTAGAGTCAAACGCAGAGAGCAGAGGATACTGGAGAAACCGGACTTTATTTCGGTTTCCAATGCGAACGCCCAAAACAACAGGCGAAATAATCACAAAAAATGTCCAACCCAACACAGGGCACAAACGGACAGGAACACCACACGCACAACCTCGACCAACATGAACAAGCCCACACAAAAACAGGTGGGCCTAACAGGCTTAAATAGTCCTGAATCAAAAACAAAATAAGAGACAGGTGCAACCAATAAGACAAAACAAACAGAAAAGGAAAAGGGGATCGGTGGCAGCTAGTAGACCGGCGACGACGACGCGAACAGGCAGGGGAGCCACCTTCGGTGGGAGTCGTGACACTATATGAAAAAATCCTAAGTACATTGTAAATACGGTGTCAAGTAGAGGTCGGCAATTGAAAGCAGCTTAGAATTGAAGAAGGCACCAGAACCATGGCGAAATCAGTGGGATCTCACATTTTACAACACAAAGTTTGAAAAACCATGTGATCAAACGAAGCTTCAGATGTCATTAATCACGTGATAATGTTACTTTGAAACGCCATGGCTTTCACTGTTATAGAGTTTGTCCCACCTCAATTAAGGTGTTTTTAATAACAAAGAATTGTCACGCCATGATCCGTTTCACCTGTTCCTGTTATTGTCTCCACCCCCTCCAGGTGTCGCTTATTTTCCCCAGTGTATTTATCCTCGTGTTTCCTGTCTCTCTGTGCCAGTTTGTCTGGTATGTTTCCAAGTCAACCAGCGTTTCCCCCGTTCTCCTGCTTTTTGCATTCTCATTTTTCTAGTCCTCCCGGTTTTGACCCTTGCCTGTTACTGGACTTTATACCCACCTGCCTTGATCACGAGCCTGTCTGCCACTCTGTACCTCCTGGACTCTGATCTGGTTTTGACCTTTTTGTCTGTCCACGACCATTCTCTTGCCTACCCCTTTGGATTAATAAACATTGTAAGACTCCAACTATCTGCCTCCTGTGTCTGCATTTGGATCTTGCCTTGTGCCTTGATAGAATGGGACATGTAGCGGCTCTGTGCAAAGGATAGCAAATATGTGCCAAGTGTGGATGGGAACATGATTATGGCGAATGTGGGAACAATGTCAGGGTTAAATATTGTAATATGGGGGGGGAACACAGTGCAGCATTTGGTGGATGCCAGGTGCAGAAAGAGGCCCAAAGATATAAACTCACTCATATTGTCTCTTATGCAGAGGCCGCAAGATAGATTGGTAGAACTATTAGGCAGAATGATGGAGATAATAGGGTTACTACTGGAATAAATAGACCTACTGTAGAAAATGTTGCTTATGTTGGTCCAGACACGGATAGAAGACCTGCTCAGAAATATTGCTCTCACAAATGTGTTGTTTCAAAGGACATCTTAAAAGTTAATCAGATTGACCTTATAGCCTTCATTGGAAAGGTTACCAATCTGACTGTGTTTGTGGAAGGAAGAACTGCCAAGTTGAAGATCATTGTGGAAGCAACAACAGAGTTTTTAGGAGTAACAGATGTTACTGTCGCTATGATTTTTGATATGTTGACCCCCAGTAATACTAATGATGGAATGTCTCAGTATGATGATAATTAGAGTTATGGTTTTTGTTATCCTTCAGTGGAATGCCAGAAGCCTTATTGCTAACGGTCAGGAGTTTAAGAATACTTAAACTCCTGAACGTTTAAGTATCAAACCTGATGTGATATGTGTTCAAGAAACATGGCTTAGACCACATCTTGATTTTATTATTCCTGGTTATTGCTCAATCCGATCTGATAGATCAACTGGACAGGGTGGTGGGTGTGCTACGTTCATAAGGGAAGGTCTTGTATATCGTAATATACCTGTCTCATCTGAATATCAATGTGTGATGGTGGAAATCTACAGTGCAGGTAGGAATATTAAGTTACAACATTTTTACAAGCATTGTCATCAACTATCTGTAGCAATATTTGATGAAATATCAGGGGAATTGGGCTCTTGAGAGATATGGTGCGGAGACATTAATGCACATAGTAGTTTATTGGGAAGCAAACATACAGATGGTAATGGTACTATTGTGGAAGATATGATGGACACAATAGCATTAGTATTTCTTAACAATGGATGTTTTACAAGAGTTAATGTTGTTAGATGGGTTACATCCTGCCTGGACTGGCTTCTAACTCTATTGCATCTACTGAATGTGTGAATGAAATGGAATGAATGATTCTACTGTTGGAAGTGATCATTTATAGATTTTGTGTACCATGAACCTTGATGCTACTATTCCAGATAAAGTACCCTTCAGAAGAAGGGGCTTTCATGAAGCAGACAGGGAAAAGCTTGGTGTTCATTGCTTAAAGTCTGTTGCACAGTTGTCTTTAGAGAGGCTGGTTGATGTATGTGCTGCCTCTGTGACCTCTCTGATTTTGAGTGCTGCAAATATGTACCAGTGAGTGAAGTGGGTGCGAAAAGGAAGGTGGCGCCTTGATGGACTGAAGAGTGCACTGCGGCTATTCGAGAAAGAAATAGGGATTACAGAGTGTTGCGTCGGAATATGACTCCTGAGAATCTACTTGATTTCCAAAGAAAGAGAGCTTTAGTACGCACAGTCAATAATGTCAAAAAAATGCATGGAGACAGTTCTGCTCTACAATAGGCAGGGGTACTGAGCTGGGGGATGTATGGTCTATGTTGAAGAAGATGACTGGAAGAAGGAAGTCCACTCAAATTCCTGTTTTTATTGTGGGTCAAAAAACTGATAAAGAAAAAGCTGACTTGTTGGGGGAAAACATTTGCTAGGGTACATAGTGGATGTTACTTTGGATGAAGTATATAAGCAACGCAGGTGTGAGATTTGAAATGCTCATGTTAATGTGTATAAGGAAAGGGATACTGTTAACTCTTCTTTTGGATGCTGTTTTTACCACACATGAGATGCGTTCAGCCTTAATAGGCTGTGGATATACAGCCCCAGGTCATGATCAGTTGTGCTGTGCATCATTTAAGCATCTACCTGATGAGATCATACATGTTCTCCGGGGATTATTTAATGCGATTTGGAGTGAGGGTGTTATACCTTCTGGTTGGAAACGTGCTGTAATATTACCTTTTGTAAAGCCTGGTAAGGACCCTTCATGTGCTGATAGTTATAGACCAATAGCACTGACCTCTAACTTGTGTAAACTGATGGAAAAGATGATTGTCATATTTCCTGGAACATAGAGGTTTATTGAGTCAATGTCAAAGTGGATTCCGTAAAGATAGACATACTTTGGATGCATTAGTAAAGGTGAGCAATGAAGTTGAAAAGAACTCTGGTCATGACAGAAGTAATGGCTACTGTCTTTTTTTTACACTGAAAAGGCTTATGACACTATGTGGAGCAAAGGCCTACTGATTAAGATGGAAATACTTGGTATTGGTGGGAGATTATATAACTGGGATTTGGCTTTCTTATTTAATCGCTCGAGTTAAAATAGGATCCATTTTATCTGATGCCTATGGAGTTGACAATGGTATTCCTCAAGGCAGTGCTATCAGTCCTACTTTGTTCAACATTATGATTAACAATTGCTTTTGGGGATATTGGGGCTTCCCTATACAGTGGGGCAAAAAAGTATTTAGTAAACAAGCTATAGTGGAAGTATAGTTGAAAGATTGTCGATTGACTGGGGTTTTAAATAGTCAGTGGCGAAGTCTTGTTGTATGTTTTTCTCAAAGAAGAAAGTTGCTGATATTATACAGTTGTTTCTGTATGGACAGCCTATGGGGAGGGTTTATAAGTACAAATATTTGGGTCTATGTTTCAATGAGCGATATGCATGGAAAGATCATGTCATAAATGTTGAAACAATGTGTAAGAAGGTGGTGAATCTTATGCTTATGAATGGGGTGCTGACAGACAATCGTTGATGGATATTTATAGAGCTCTGATCAGGACAACAATTTATTACGGGTGTATAGTTTAAGGAACAGTGGTGAAGACTTGGCTTCAGAAGCTGGACAGAATCCAGTATATGTAGTGCATTTGGAAATTATTCAGACCGCTAGACTTTTTGCACATTTTATTACATTACAGCCTTATTCTAAAATATATTAATGTTTTTCCTTATCAATCTACACACAATACACCATAATGACAAAGCGAAAACAGGAAAAACCCTGTTTCCATTGATCATCTTTGAGATGTTTCTAGAACTTGATTGGAACCCACCTATGGTAAATCCAATTGATTGGACATGATTTGGAAAGGCACACATCGGTGGAGAAGGGCTTTGGTCAGGGAGGTGACCAAGAACCCGATGGTCACTCTGACAGAGCTCCAGAGTTCCTCTTTGGAGATGGGATAACCTTCCAGAAGGAAGCACTCCACCAATCAGGGCTTTATGGTACGTGGCCAGAAGGAAGCCAATCCTCAGTAAAAGGCGCATGACAGCCTGCTTGAGTTTGCCAAAAGGAACCTAATGGACGCTCAGACATGAGAAACAAGATTCTCTGGTCTGATGAAACCAAGATTGAACTCTTTGGCCTGATAGCCAAAGGTTGCGCTCACCACCTGGCCAATTCCATCCATACGGTGAAGCACGGTGGTGGCTGTGGGGATGTTTTTCAGCAGCAGAGACTGGGAGACTAGTCAGGATCGAGGAAAAGATTAACGGAGCAAAGTACAGATAGATCCTTGATGAAAATCTGCTCCAGAGTGCTCAGGATCTTAGACTGGGGCGAAGGTTCACCTTCCAACTGAACAACGACCCTAAGCACACAGCCAAGATAATGCTTGAGTAGTTTTGGGACAAGTCTCTGAATGTAATTGAGTGACCCAGCCAGAGTCCGGACATGAACTTGATTTAACATCTCTGGAAAGACCTGAAAATAGCTGTGCAACGACGCTCCCCATCCAACCCGAGAGAGCTTGAGAGGATCTGCAGAGAAGAATGGGAGAAACTCCCCAAATACAGGTGTGCCAAGCTTGTAGTGCCATACCCAAGAAGACAGCTGTAATTGCTGCCAAAGGTGTTGCAACAAAGTACTGAGCAAAGGGTCTGAATACTTATGTAAATGTGATATTTCCTTTTAAAAAATTTAATACATTTGCAAAAATGTCTAAAAACCTGTTTTTGATAAGGGAAAAAACGATTTAATCCATTTTAGAATAAGGCTGTAGCATAATAAAATGTGGAAAATGTCAAGGGGTCTGAATACTTTAAGGATATGTACTGGTGAATCATCATCTGGTGAATTAACATCTGTATGTGTCTTAATAGTGGAGGCAAGTGAGATGCCTTTGGATATACGGCGTAAAAAAAATCATTAGCTTATTGGGTTAGGTTGAAAGGCTGTGAGGTTGAGCATCCCACTGCTACAGTTCTAGATGACTGTTGGGAATACTTGTAGATAAGGCAGTGGTTTTGGTTGGACAGTTGGAAAGCTTGCTGATGAGAGGGTTTTGAAGGAGTTGGAGGTTGGCCCTTCTGTGATGATAGGGAATGTTCCTCCATGGTTACTCCCAGATCCTGTTCTTGATCTAACCTTGATAGTGAAAAGGAAATATTGGTCAGATGTCAGTGATATAGGTAAACTGGTTGACAATTACATTGGTTGAAGTCTTTATGCTTTTTTACCACTTTTCACAGATGGATCCAAGGACCCAGATAGTGGGCGCACAGAAGCAGGTGTTTACGTTCCTGAATTTGATGTGAAGATATGTAGAAGACTAACAGATTGAACTGTTGGCGATAGTAGTTGCCCTACAGTGGGTGGAGGACGTACAACCTGTTATAATTATAACAACCTGTTAGAATCTGAGCAATTATAATATGCTCAGATTCTCTGTCTGTATTGAATCTGGTAAATCTAACAGGAGTGACTTACTGTTGGAGGTATTCTGGTTATTATGGAGAATTGAGAGAATGTGTGTAGTAATGAGATTTCCAGCACATTCTGGTGTGGAAGGGAATTCAATTGTAGACCAGTTAGCCAAAAGAGCTTTGAAATGAGATATAATTTATATTAATGTTCCACTGGGTAAAGGTGAGGCCAAATGTAAGATTAGAGCCATTTTAATAGATGTGTTGCAGAAGAGATGGGACTCTGAGCCCAAGGGCTGTCATTTATATGCCCTCAAAATATATTTTTATTTAACTTGGCCATTCTGTAAAGAACAAATTCTTATTTTACAGTGACGGCCTTCCCCGGCCAACCCCCCCCCTAACCCGGACGACGCTGGGCCAATTGTGCGCCGCTATATGGGACTCCCGATCACAGCCGGTTGCAATACAGCCCGGGATCAAACCAGGGTCTGTAGTGACACCTCTAGCACTGAGATGCAGTGCCTTAGACCACTGTGCCACTCGGAAGCCTTAAAAGAAATGTCGGTGGACCAAGATTCAAAGGTCAGATTAGGAAGGAAGAGGTGGTGTTTGCTCGATTGCGCTTGGGACATTGCACATTGAACTCGTCATTACATCTGATTGGCAAGCATGTGAATGGTTCGTGACTGGAGTATATGGTTAATGAAACGGTGGAGCATGTGTTATATTGTTTTTAGTATGTTGAAGAGAGGGAAAGATTGAAGTTTAGGGTCATTGAGGTTGGGGGGGTTTGGAAGGTATTTTGGGAATGGGGGATGGTCTATTAGAAGTTGGTAGGGCTCTTTTTTATTTTCTTAGAAGTACTGAGTTAGGTAGGAGGATTTGACCACACACTCCAGCACAGTAGGTGGTGGAATGCACCTTTAACATTGGTTTGCGGACAGCCATTATATCATAGAAGAAGTAGAAGTTACTTTGAAACGAGCATGGTACGTTGTGTTGGGTCAAGCCCAAATCAAACGAAAAGTGTATTTTACACACATTAACACACTGGAATTAGAATGAACGGTAGTGAATGAGAGAGAACAGAGGGGCCGTGGCCTCCCGAGTGTCGCAGTGGTCTAAGGCACTGCATCTCAGTGCTTGAGGCGTCACTACATACCTGGGTTCAATTCCAGGCTGTGTCATAACCGACCGTGACCGGGAGTCCCGTAGGGTGGCGCACAATTGGCCCAGCATCGTCCGGGTTAGGGGAGGGTTTGGCCAAGGGGGCTTTATTGGCTTGACGCACTCTAGCGACTCCTTGTGGGGGCCGGGCGCCTGCAGGCTGACTCTGGTCGTCAGTTGAACGGTGTTTCCTCTGACACATTGGTGCAGCTGGCTTCCGGGTTAAGGGGCAGTTTGGCGGATCATGTTTTGGAGGACGCATGACTCGATCTTCTCCTCTCCCGAGCCCGTTGGGGAGTTGCAGCGATGAGACAAGATTGTAATTGGATCGAAGATTGGATATCACAAAATTGGGGGTAAAAAAAATTAATAATAATAATTCCCCCCCAAAATTAAACAGAGGAGCCGTGAGAGTCAACAGCATCATAGCTGTAAAATTAGAAGGGAAGTCTATTTTTCTCACTTCTACGCAAAGCAATACTGGTGAATTTAGCAGATAAATTCCCAGAAAATAGACTGTTTATACAATGTTAAGTCTGGAATTGTGACATGTATAGTTAAAAGGCGTCTATTTAGTGTTGATAATAATACTGCCAGTGCCAATAATACATATTTGAAAACAATAACATTATGCCTACCTTGATTTGATTTCGATCACAGGCATATAACCTAGGCAGGCTACGGCTGGGAAACTCGAGGAGAATACTGTTATGTAGAAAAAAATTGACTAGCTAAATTCTTTATAAAGTGCTCAGGTGTATTAGCTACAACTGTCCTCACGTTCGTGAGCTAACGTAACAACTGTTTAGAGCAGGCAGGTATGGTGGCTCCAGTAGGACATATAAGGAGAGTTAAAGAGGAACACACAACAATAATTAAGGGCAGTGTATGTGAATTGTTCTCTGCTCTCGCATGCACATTTTGATGCCATTGACGTCTCTCCATGTGATTTGTGCTTCCATGTTGCGTCTAGTGCTATTCTTAGCGTTAAGATTATCGTTAGAAACTTCTTACGATGTATCTTTAGCTTACGATGTATCTTTAGTAGCTGAGGTGTTTCAACAGTCTTCGTTAGAAACATTACATTTACATTTAAGTCATTTAGCAGACGCTCTTATCCAGAGCGACTTACAAATTGGTGCATTCACCTTATGATATCCAGTGGAACAACCACTTTACAATAGTGCATCTAACTCTTTTAAGGGGGGGGGGGTTAGAAGGATTACTTTATCCTATCCTAGGTATTCCTTAAAGAGGTGGGGTTTCAGGTGTCTCCGGAAGGTGGTGATTGACTCCGCTGACCTTGCGTCGTGAGGGAGTTTGTTCCACCATTGGGGTGCCAGAGCAGCGAACAGTTTTGACTGGGCTGAGCGGGAACTGTACTTCCTCAGAGGTAGGGAGGCGAGCAGGCCAGAGGTGGATGAACGCAGTGCCCTTGTTTGGGTGTAGGGCCTGATCAGAGCCTGAAGGTACGGAGGTGCCGTTCCCCTCACAGCTCCGTAGGCAAGCACCATGGTCTTGTAGCGGATGCGAGCTTCAACTGGAAGCCAGTGGAGAGAGCGGAGGAGCGGGGTGACGTGAGAGAACTTGGGAAAGTTGAACACCAGACGGGCTGCGGCGTTCTGGATGAGTTGTAGGGGTTTAATGGCACAGGCAGGGAGCCCAGCCAACAGCGAGTTGCAGTAATCCAGACGGGAGATGACAAGTGCCTGGATTAGGACCTGCGCCGCTTCCTGCGTGAGGCAGGGTCGTACTCTGCGAATGTTGTAGAGCATGAACCTACAGGAACGGGTCACCGCCTTGATGTTAGTTGAGAACGACAGGGTGTTGTCCAGGATCACGCCAAGGTTCTTAGCACTCTGGGAGGAGGACACAATGGAGTTGTCAACCGTGATGGCGAGATCATGGAACGGGCAGTCCTTCCCCGGGAGGAAGAGCAGCTCCGTCTTGCCGAGGTTCAGCTTGAGGTGGTGATCCGTCATCCACACTGATATGTCTGCCAGACATGCAGAGATGCGATTCACCACCTGGTTATCAGAGGGGGGAAAGGAGAAGATTAATTGTGTGTCGTCTGCATAGCAATGATAGGAGAGACCATGTGAGGATATGACAGAGCCAAGTGACTTGGTGTATAGCGAGAATAGGAGAGGGCCTAGAACAGAGCCCTGGGGGACACCAGTGGTGAGAGCACGTGGTGCGGAGACAGATTCTCGCCACGCCACCTGGTAGGAGCGACCTGTCAGGTAGGACGCAATCCAAGCGTGGGCCGCGCCGGAGATGCCCAGCTCGGAGAGGGTGGAGAGGAGGATCTGATGGTTCACAGTATCAAAGGCAGCCGATAGGTCTAGAAGGATGAGAGCAGAGGAGAGAGAGTTAGCTTTAGCAGTGCGGAGCGCCTCCGTGACACAGAGAAGAGCAGTCTCAGTTGAATGACTAGTCTTGAAACCTGACTGATTTGGATCAAGAAGGTCATTCTGAGAGAGATAGCAGGAGAGCTGGCCAAGGACGGCACGTTCAAGAGTTTTGGAGAGAAAAGAAAGAAGGGATACTGGTCTGTAGTTGTTGACATCGGAGGGATCGAGTGTAGGTTTTTTCAGAAGGGGTGCAACTCTCGCTCTCTTGAAGACGGAAGGGACGTAGCCAGCGGTCAAGGATGAGTTGATGAGCGAGGTGAGGTAAGGGAGAAGGTCTCCGGAAATGGTCTGGAGAAGAGAGGAGGGGATAGGGTCAAGCGGGCAGGTTGTTGGGCGGCCGGCCGTCACAAGACGCGAGATTTCATCTGGAGAGAGAGGGGAGAAAGAGGTCAAAGCACAGGGTAGGGCAGTGTGAGCAGAACCAGCGGTGTCGTTTGACTTAGCAAACGAGGATCGGATGTCGTCGACCTTCTTTTCAAATGGTTGACGAAGTCATCAGCAGAGAGGGAGGAGGGGGGAGGAGGGGGAGGAGGATTCAGGAGGGAGGAGAAGGTGGCAAAGAGCTTCCTAGGGTTAGAGGCAGATGCTTGGAATTTAGAGTGGTAGAAATTGGCTTTAGCAGCAGAGACAGAAGAGGAGAATGTAGAGAGGAGGGAGTGAAAGGATGCCAGGTCCGCAGGGAGGCGAGTTTTCCTCCATTTCCGCTCGGCTGCCCGGAGCCCTGTTCTGTGAGCTCGCAATGAGTCGTCGAGCCACGGAGCAGGAGGGGAGGACCGAGCCGGCCTGGAGGATAGGGGACATAGAGAGTCAAAGGATGCAGAAAGGGAGGAGAGGAGGGTTGAGGAGGCAGAATCAGGAGATAGGTTGGAGAAGGTTTGAGCAGAGGGAAGAGATGATAGGATGGAAGAGGAGAGAGTAGCGGGGGAGAGAGAGCGAAGGTTGGGACGGCGTGATACCATCCGAGTAGGGGCAGTGTGGGAAGTGTTGGATGAGAGCGAGAGGGAAAAGGATACAAGGTAGTGGTCGGAGACTTGGAGGGGAGTTGCAATGAGATTAGTGGAAGAACAGCATCTAGTAAAGATGAGGTCAAGCGTATTGCCTGCCTTGTGAGTAGGGGGGGAAGGTGAGAGGGTGAGGTCAAAAGAGGAGAGGAGTGGAAAGAAGGAGGCAGAGAGGAATGAGTCAAAGGTAGACGTGGGGAGGTTAAAGTCACCCAGAACTGTGAGAGGTGAGCCATCCTCAGGAAAGGAACTTATCAGGGCGTCAAGCTCATTGATGAACTCTCCAAGGGAACCTGGAGGGCTCTTAAAGAGAGTGCTTTTAAGAATCGACGAAACAGCCAATGTGGCATCTATACTGAAAAAACCCCCAAATCCAACATGTTTCATGAGCTGAAATAAAAGATCCCAGAAATGTTCCATACACACAGAAAGCTAATTTCTTTAAAATGTTGTGCACAAATGTGTTTACATCCATGTTATTTAGCATTCCTCCTTTGCCAAAATAATCCATCCACCTGACAGGTGTGGCATATCAAGAAGCTGATTAAACAGCATGATCATTACACAGGTGGACCTTGTGATGTGGACAATAAAGGGCCACTGTAAAATGTGCAGTTTTGTCACACAACACAATGCCACAGATGTTTTGAGGGAGTGTGCATTTGGTATGCTGACTACAGGAATGTCCACCAGTGCTATTGCCAGATAATTGAATGTTCATTTCTCTACCATAAGCCACATCTGACGTCATTTTTGAGAATTTGGCAGTAAGTCCAACCGGCCTCACAACCGCAGACCACATGTAACCACGCCAGCCTAGGACCTTCACCTGCGGGATCGTTTGAGACCAGCCACCCGGACAGCTGATGAAACTGGGTTTGTACAACCAAATAATTTCTGCACAAGCTGTCAGAAACCGTCTCAGGGAAGCTCATCTGTGTCCTCAACAGGATCTTGACCTGACTGTATT